>NC_135528.1:55000-102500 GCF_051989575.1 Stigmatopora nigra | reverse complement strand
ATGTATGCATGTATGCATGTATGCATGTATGCATGTATGCATGTATGCATGTATGCATGTATGCATGTATGCATGTATGCATGTATGCATGTATGCATGTATGCATGTATGCATGTATGCATGTATGCATGTATGCATGTATGCATGTATGCATGTATGCATGTATGCATGTATGCATGTATGCATGTATGTATGTATGTATGTATGTATGTATGTATGTATGTATGTATGTATGTATGTATGTATGTATGTATGTATGTATGTATGTATGTATGTATGTATGTATGTATGTATGTATGTATGTATGTATGTATGTATGTATGTATGTATGTATGTATGTATGTATGTATGTATGTATGTATGTATGTATGTATGTATGTATGTATGTATGTATGTATGTATGTATGTATGTATGTATGTATGTATGTATGTATGTATGTATGTATGTATGTATGTATGTATGTATGTATGTATGTATGTATGTATGTATGTATGTATGTATGTATGTATGTATGTATGTATGTATGTATGTATGTATGTATGTATGTATGTATGTATGTATGTATGTATGTATGTATGTATGTATGTATGTATGTATGTATGTATGTATGTATGTATGTATGTATGTATGTATGTATGTATGTATGTATGTATGTATGTATGTATGTATATATATATATATATATATATATATATATATATATATATATATATATATATATATATATATATATATATATATATATATTATATATATATACATATATTTATATATATATTTCTACACATGCATATATAAGCACGTATATACATACACATCAATGTACATGCATGCATACGGTAGGTCTTAACACTCAGCCATAAACTGACAAATTGCTTTAGGAGTTATTGTTTTTACTACAAGTACAAATAATAAAATAAACATTTGCACTCACCAAGAATCTCATCAAATATTTTGTAAAGTCCAGGTACATAGGTAATTTCTCTCTGGTTCATTCCAACCTCTTCATCGAAAACCCATGTTATCTGGGAAGGAATAAATACATCATGTATGGGGGAAAATGCATTGTAAGGAGATATAGTTCACTGAAACACTGAAACTAACAGGTTTATGTGTCCAAAATTTTCATGACAATCCTTGAAATAAAGCACATTTGGCAATAATGGATTGTTACTGATATCGTGTTGCAGCGATACCTCTATTCACAAAATGAATTCATTCCAGAAGTGGATTTTTTTTTAGTATATCGTGATGCAGAGCTGCCAACCTCCATCGACCCCATTTCAGGAGTACCGTTGTCCCATTTCCAGAGTATTTCTGGGGTAGATGTTATTCATGCAAAATCAATATAAAATGCAAAAGATTTTTTAAATATTGTGTTTTGCAAACTATTGAAAAAGTATAATAATAAGCATAATGAAAATAAGTGTATCTTTGTGTTTGAGTCCTTCTACGTGTGTTGCATAGTTGCCATGTGTCACGCTGAAGTCACAAATGCATATTGTTGCAGGGGGTTGCTTGACCACAATCTCGAAGTCAGGCAAGTGAACCTGTAATCCACGAGGCAACACCACGAGTGTAAATATGGGTCCTTTTGGAAACTGCGTCAACATGGGATATTTCGTCAAATAAGAAAAGTTTCATGTAAATTGTGATCCATTTTGCGCATAATCCGAGAGGGGAAAAGGGGCTTTTCGTCAGATGGTCGCTCTCAAACTCTGCCTGTGGCCGCCTAGAGCGCGCCGTTTACAAGTCGAACTTTATGGAGACGAAGCCCCATGGGCAATGGGGAGCACCAGTGGGAGAGAAATTCAATCACAAAAGTTTCAAAATAAAATTGCACAAGAGGATGCCTGAACTTTTCAGATTTCGCATTTCAAAACTTGAAATTTATTTTCTATCCATAGATAAAATGTTTTTGTTGACGCCTTTAGTAACCAGAATATTTCATATGTTGAGACATCAGCAAGTAGAGGTACCACTGAAATTTCTTTTATGTGCAAAGTAATTGTTATATTATTATTCTGGCGTATGTACAAATGTATAAAGTACAAATGTATAAAGTACAAATTAGACTCACCTGTGTGATGGGTTCCACAGAGCCAATGTATGTGTCAGGTCTTAGAAGAATATGCTCAAGTTGAGTCTTCTTTTGGTACACTCTCTCCACAGACAGCTTGGAGCTCATCTCATCACTCTTAGCCTCTTCCATATTGACAGACAAACCCTTACAATTTGCTGCCTGCTGAAAAAAAATGACAGATTTATAAATGCAACATGACTGTGAAAACATTCAAGTAACAAGAACTTAGAATTCAAGGAATTCTTCGTTGTCTATAATCAACTGCCCACTACCTCACCTGACCACCATTTACCAGTCCCAATCACCACCCCCATGCTTGACAGTGGGTATGGTGTTCTTTGGATGCGATTCAGTATTCTTTCTCCTCCAAACACGAGAACCTGTGTTTCTACCAAAAAGTTCTATTTTGGTTTCATCACATTCTCCCAGTCCTCTTCTGAATGGATTGTTGCAGGGAACAATTGAATTTTTTGGTGAAAACTCCAGCCGGCTGGTCAACACAGGCTTTGAGCACCTTCCCAGGTACTTCGTCGGGGCCAGCAGCCTTTCTGGTGTTCACAGACCGCATTACCAGTCTCACTTCATGTTCCTGAAGCTTCAGTGTACTCTTGCAGGGCGGTGGTGGGGGTGTTGAGACTGGGTCTGATTTGTCAGTCTAAAAGCTGCCAAAGAAACGGTTCAGTTCCTCTCCTAGTGAGGCATCTGCGTTAACAGACACATTATTGTCATTGTAATTGGTAATGTGCCATATTCCCTGCCATGTGGTCACCAACGTGCCCCCCCTAAAGGCCTGGCTCCAGAGTGGGGCCCATGTCCAGATGGGGAAAAACTTGGTTCAATTACATAGCTCATTATAAGAGGTCTTGTCAGTCATTCTATGTCTGGTCCCTCACATTGGACCAAGAAACGGTCCAGTTCCTCAGCTAGGGAGGCATATGCGTTAAAAGACATTACTGTCATTGTAATTGGTGATATGTCGTATTCCCTGCCACATCTTCTTTGGGTTATTTCTAATGAAGTGCTCCTCAATTTTCCCTATATATGCTGCCTTGGCCTTTTTAATGCCCCTCTTCAGTTCTTCTCTGGCAGCTCTGTATTGTACCTTGTCCCTGACCTGAAGGCGGTGTTACAGCACTTGATGAGTGCTTGTGTCTCCTTGGTCCTTGGTGTATCCGTTTATTAACAGTGACGTTGTCCGTGCAGTTTTTAATGTAGGAAAGTTCAGTGTCTGTAGTCCTGGAGGTTGTGTTGTCCGAAAAGTTCCCAGTTGATGCCCTAAAAGCAGTCCTGCAGCAGAGAAAGGGTGTCCTCGGGCCAAGTTTTTATTATCATTATTTGTGGCCTTGTTAGCCTCAAGAATGGAGTGTATGCGAGGGTGAGGGACAGGCAGAGATGGTCTGATCCAGCCAGGTGAGGGAGGGAAGTGGCTCTATAAGCATGTTTGATATTAGAATAAACATGGTCTAGAGTTTTGTCTCCTCTGGTGTGACACTTCCCGTACTGGATAAACTTAGGCAGAACAGTCTTTAAACACGCTTTGTTGAAGTCACCAGCGACAATAAAGACTCCATCAGGGTGGTCAAGCTAATGTTTGTTTACAGCCGTTAGCGGGAGTTTAAGTGCCGGGCTAACGTTAGCATCCAGTGGAATATAGACAGCCAATTCAATGATAACCATTAGCTCCCTAGGTAGATAGAAGGGCCTGCACCGTACCGCCAATAGCTCTTAATCTGGGGAGCAGTGAGTGTTAATGATCCTACTGTCGCAACACCATTCATTGTGTATGGACACGCAAAGTCCCCCTCCTTTGCTTTTCCTTGTTAATTCTTTTGAACGATCGTTTCGAAATAGCGTTCGGCTAGCTAGCAATACCGCAGTGTCGGGCATTTGCAGGTACAGCCACGTTTCCTTGATGAGAATAATGTTGCAGTTCCTGACAAAAAAGATGAGAGAAGATAAAATCCCATTCTTTTATCCAAAGGAGCTTGAGCTCAGTAAGGTTGGATGTAGAGCGTTTGTGAAAAGCAGTCTTCGGCTTTGCCCACACATTCTCAATTGGATACGAGTCTCTACTTTGACTTGGCCATTCAAACACGTGGTTATTCGTGAACTATTCAATTATACAATTGGCCTTATGTTATGGACTGTCGTGTTGGAAGACAAATCTCCGTCCCAGTCCCAGGTCTTTTGCGGAGTCCAACAGGTTTTCATCTATCATGGTCCGGTATTTTGCTCCATTCATATTCCCTTTATCATTTGTAGACTGTGATTTCCAAGGTGACTCAAAACGCACTTGTGTTATAAACAGGAGTTAGTGCATGCATATCTAAAGGAAAATAAACTCTGGATTCTGACAAAAACCCAGCACCCTTTTGTTGAATCAAAGATGAGAGAAGATAGAATCAATATTATTCGGCCCATTCTTTTATCCAAAGGAGCTTGAGCTCAGAAATGCACTTGAGTCAGTGTGTGACGTGGAGCAGTGTTGACAGATTGGGCGAAATTACCGTCGAACCTTGCCTGACATCGGTGAGGGCAGGTGCGAGCTCAATTCCAACTGGTGGCGGTATGACTGAGTGCGGATGATCGTTTGCCTTTCTGTGTGCCCTGTGGCTGACTGGCGACCAGTCTAATGTGTTGTCTGCCTTTCCCCCAAAGTCAGCTGGGTTAGGATCCAGCAACCCCTGCAAACCTTTCGAGGATACATGCTAAGGAAGATGAATGAATGATTTGGAGTATTTGTGATCTCGCAACCCTGGGCTGCAGTGGGCCAGTGGCTCATGAGCTTCATACTTCAGCGTCCACGATGCCTCAGGTGCATGAGATTTAAAACGTTAATGTTGATTTCTTCGATGGACCAGCACCAGGTGGCTTGCGGACTGGTGGTTGGGGACCGATGGATTTTCTCAACTGTTTCCGAGTGTACATCGGTGCCATGTCCATTTCTTTTGGAATTACTTTACATTGTTGATAAAATGTATTGGGTTTTTTTCAATTTTACAAAGAAAATATTACCAGTTCTTTAGGCCAGCAGTAAAGCAAGCACACTTTCTTGGTGTGATTAAAACATGGTAAATTTTCTTATAAAATGAATCAATAAAAACAAGAGATTTTTTCTACTCCGTCCTTAAATTGGGACATGCAAAAATGAAGGGAATTTTGTACACGCAAACATTTTAAAATATACCTCGTCAGGCCCGTTTGCAAATGATGACCACTAAGTTTTGATTATTGAAATTAAGGCGAAAGGACGCGAATATTTCAGGTGGTGAGAGTTGTGTATTGAAATAAATGCATTAACAATTTTATAATTGCCAGTGCGATGTGTATTACCAGTTGTAACATAACAGTTTACATTTTTTTTTTTTAAATAAAGGTGGTACTAGCTATAATTAAGAATATCCATTTAAAACCCGAATTTTGGAACAAAATCACGACACTGCGATGTACGTACATAAAATTATCTTCAAGGACAAATGTTAATCGAAGGAAATGTTTACCTTCCAAGTATCCATTCCACTGCTTCCCGAAGCGTCGCTGGGTATCTTCCTTTGTCACTGTTGACGCCTCCACTGAACAATTTTCAATTACACCGATATAACAACACACGTCTCGCCAATTATAAGTAATCGAAGCCCATTCAACTCCCACGTTATTGATTTGATCATTGAAAAAAATCCAAAAACTTTCAAGTGTATTAGGGCTACTATTACAACAACAACAATAACAACAACAACAAAATCATTAATAGCCACTCAAGGCCTAAGTTTCTAACAATGGCGCTATCAAGTCACTCTCGTGCCAATGATTGCAAGATGAAAACATACATTGACTATTTTTTTTTCAACCAAGAACAAAAATATTAAACGGCGACTTACGAACTAAAATGTCCAAACCTTTATTTCAGTCCAACACAATTTAGCATTCACTGATATGACACACGCGTGCGTGTGCGTGCGTGCGCGTGTGCGTGTGTGCGTGTGTGCGTGTGCGTATATATATATTTATATATGTATATATATTTATATAGATATATATAAAAATATCTATAGACCTAGATCGACAAAGTCGCAACCGGCGCCGTTAACGGCGGGTAGCCATCTTAAGACAGTATCCTTCGGCACTACTACTGCGGTGAATGTATTTTACATTCACCGTAGTAGTAGTAGCAATTCCAAATGGTCTGTTAGCTTCCTTTCAAACTTGACGTGGAGGAACAAATAATTTGCTGTGTGAAAATTTATTTGGGGGCACTGAAAAAAAAAGAAATAAGAAAAATCTTGAAGGAAATGCATTGAATTTGCATACCTGTCAACCTCTGCCAATAACTGCCCGTATAAATGATTATGATTCCCCGTACAAACCCTCAAAAAATGTACAAACACCGTACGACGCACGTATACTTGCGGAGCAAGCAATGCCATAAAACCATTGGGAACTTTTTTATATTGCTTTTATTGTCTCCTCATGCAAAAAAAAGGTGAAAGCGTTTCAATCGAGACTGAACCCTCTTACAAAGGATTAAAATAAATGACCAGAGAATTGGAACTCCAATAGGAAACTGAAGGACCTACTTAACACAAGAATGGCCTCTATGCAAACAAGCTATGCGTTCCACGATCATTGTTTGAAGTGATTGCCAAATAGAGCCATGGAAGAAACCATGTCTCAATAGGAGGGATGGTATAGTCCCAGAGGTCTCCAAACCTACTTTAATTTTTTTTGCACAAACTGTCATCAGGTTCTGAACATGGATTTCATTGAGCTGAACCAAGGTGGCATATACAGGTACTATCTGGTGGTCGTTGACAATGAGGGTTGAGATATGCCCATCCAAGAAAGCGGACGCCAGGGCAATTGCAAAAGCCATATGCAAAATGATCATTCCAAGTCATGGAATACCACTTGTCATTTGGAGTGATGGTGGTGCTAGCTTCGTGAGCGGCGTGATCCAAGCTATGGGACGGCATCTTGAAATCGACCTGAGGTGTCATTGTGCCTGCCGCCACCAATGTACTGGACTCGAAAGAACCAATGGAACAGTAAGACTCACACTGGTGGTGGAGGAGACAGGAGAAATTGATTCTTTCACTCAATGATTATGCAAAATGTTCGAAGAAAGAACTGTAATAAATGCAAATGATCTGCCGACATCTTCTCGGTCTCCCAAACAGGAGGTCCTGTCCCCGGGCGACCTGGTACTCGTAAAGGTGATAAAAAGAAAGTGCTGGTCATCTCCTCCTGGGGACGGACCTCACCGTGTGATTTTGACCGCTACTTTCACCGAGTTGGCCACCACCGTCAAAGCTGATGAACGAGTGCCGGACCTCACGACCATGATCCAGTGTGGGGCTCCGATGTGCCCCTCTAGCACATACACTGGTCAGTCTCCTCCAAAATTCTAGTGGCTCTGTTCCCCTGGGTGGGAGTGGCAAGGGACAACCTGCGTCTGGAAACTATTGACTGCAGGTACCGGGCCTGCATCAGTGCTTTGGCAAGGCCGAGAGGCCCTGGTAGCCGCCATGGCCCAGGTGACTGTCCAGGGCTATCCTGCTCTTGACGGAGTGGCCACCCAGCGAGGAGGTGTGTGTGATGTGGTGGGACACTTGTGCCGCGCCTTCATCCCTGTCGGCGCGTCCTGCTCGGTCCATGATGCCCTGCAGGCTATGAGGAGCATGCGTAGCGCTGTGACTGGATATCCGGTTCCATAACGAGAATGGCTTGACTGGTTCTTTTCAGGCTCATGGACACAGCCCCTTTTGAAAGCCCTAGCACCATTTGTAACTGTTATTGCTCTCGTGCTTGTTATCCTAACCTCTTTTTTTATCATGCTTATCAGCTTTGATCAAATGTACCATTAATGCCACATTCAAATGTACCATGATTGTTGAAACCCAGCTAATGCTCTCATATACACATACAACAATCCACACCCCAATCTTACCCTGATGTTGCATTACTGTCTGACACTGATTAATGTGTCTTTCCTGTTCTGAGACCCTAAACCATGAGACGATAGTCCCAAGCGGGAGGTCATGGGAGCAATTTTCCCTCAACTGCATGAGGGTTTTCGCCCATTTCTGGTCGGTCTAAAGTTCTAAACTCTAGTTTGAAATAATTTGTGAAGAATTTCATTCAAAAGTAGTGTCGCTAACAAACGAAGTTCCCATGTTTTTAGACCCACAACTGGGGGGAATTGTAAGATAATTTCAAAAAGGAAGTAATGTAAGCATGACCAGGAAATATGCCCATAGCTCTATGCTTAGTGTTGACCAAGTCTCTGGGTGCAATAACATCATCTACATTATGTAGATATCAAGGTTTATAATTTAACGATCAACAGCAAGACCTTCCATCAGCCTTAACTATTGTGATGTGCTGACATGGTAAAATCTATGGTCAGATCACTTATAACTACAGTAAAATTGTCTTACCAGAAGTTTAAGATGTTATGGCAGCTATTGTAAGATAACATTAAGATAAAACGACAAAGTCGCTTGGTAATTGCTTGTTCATATTGTATCAGTTTTTTTTTAATTTATAGAAACATTGTCATAAGAAACTTTCCCAGAGTTTGGTCGTTGTCATGGAAACTAGACACTGATTAACCGGACTTCGCCCAAAGTTTGGTCATTGCCATTGATAGGTTCATTAATAATTACACTTCTGATATAATTATCAATCACTTCAGGCAGACATCTTATTCAATTATTGACATTTAATTAAATATTTAGCATCTCTGGTAACAATCTTATAAGAGTAGATACATCAAGACTTCCTCCCGATCTCCAAAGTATGTCCTCGAACAGTAATTTCTCGTACGGCTTTAAAGCCATAAACCAAGACAATTAGGTTATTGATTTATCCAACATGCGTAAGCAATAACAACATATGTAACTATAATAACAATTAAGGTATTTAACAATAATAGAAAGAGGAAACTAAAAACAAACCCCATTTGAATTAAAACAATCACGCTTTCATCTGGCATAACAATTACATAAAGAAACGCAAAGTGCGTCACGATGTAGGAACACTATGCGAGTGTTGCTGGAAGTGATTGATATCCATCTGTTGGTGGCAAGAGTCCTTGACGACTCTTCACTGCAAACCCAAATCAACAGTCCTCGGAGCCCGGGACTGGGTGAGATGCCAGATAAACAGTCCTTGTGAGAGGACTAGGTGACTGGTTACGACCCCGAGCTCTCTTCGAACGATTGGAAGAATGGTTTCACAAAGAAATGATTAAATGCACACATATATATATAATAATTCAGAATAAACCCAACAGCCATGAAGACTTGTCACTGAATAATCAGATTTTGCCCAGAGTTTAGTCGTTGTCATAGAAACCATACTTTGCCCTGTTTTCCTATAGAAAGACTGACCCATTGTTAATTCAGAGAGTTGCAAGGACAACAGACTGTGAGCGGTTCACAGCTGTTCGAGCTTTCTCCACCATCCTGCAGTCTTGTAATGAACCTATTTCCTATTAAATTGATCTCACCCTTTCTTAACTTGCTCCTGAAGTTAGATTTCTGATCTTATGATTTCAATGGTCAATTCTATTTATTAACAAGGGAAAAGACAAGACCCTTGTCCTTTGACTGCATGTTTCTTAAAGCCCTCATTATGTCTGCCCAAAGTGGGTGTTGATTTGAATATCAGTGGGTGGGTTTCAGTTACAAAGGAACATGGCTGGTTTGAAATCAAATATGTACTATTGTACCATTGGGTTTTAAAAGACGCATACAGTGGTACCTCTACATACGAGCAGCTCTACCTACGGGATGCTCGAAATACAAGGAAACTTTAGACATACGAGAAAGCTAAGCTGTTTATCAATCTAGCGCACTGTCTTTTTTTGCCGCGTCTCTTTCGTGTATAACAGATATCTACGAGAATTGAACGATTTCTTCAAACGAGTTTCCCCTATACATGCTCCAGAAAACGCACAATGCGCATGGGCGGGCAAAAAGACGGCTTTCTGGCTAATGAAGTATAATCGTGCACACAACATCGATAGCCAATGGCACCCTTTCTCAGAATAAAACTCCATTAACCAAAATCAATTTGTGGGTAGGCAGTTGCATTTCCTGCTTTTCCTTCCTTAGCTTGCTAGCTCCCGTGTTTGGTCATTCAAGACTACTTCTCTTTGGCAAGTGGTCGTGCGTTATCCTATTGTAAGGACATTTGTGTGCATCATTTTTGGAATATTTTGAAGGGAATACAACAGCAAACAGCCCATTAATTGCGAACGTGAGGGTGGCGACGTGGCAAACAGCTAACCCGCAGAACGAAGGTAAAAAAGAATAAAACACAACATGGAATTTAGTTTTGTGTAAAGTTACATTAAACATATATTTGTGTGTGTCCGTATATGTTGTATCCTGTATTTATTCTTGAAACACAGGTAGAAATACAGTGTTCCCTCGCTAATTTGCGGTTCAACCACAAGTCACAGATTCGCCTTTTTTTTGGAAAAAAATTCAAATATTACATTGAGACAACATATTTTAGTTTTTTTTGTTATAACATGAATTTCACTCTCTCTACCCGTATTATATATGGTGTACTGTATACAGGGGGGTAAAAAAAATAATATTTTTTTAAATTAAATTCAAATTAAGCATTTTTGAAGAGGCATCCCTACTTTGCGGAAATTCACTTATCAGGGTGGTCCCGGTCCCCATTAACCGCGATAACCGGGGGAACACTGTAATCACAATAGTGATTCATTGTTGATTTCTCAATGCAGCTTTACTGATATCTTTATCAACACAAAAACCCAAAAGATACAATTACACCCGTATATTTATATATAAATATATTTATTAGCAAGACAATAGAACCCAAAACATAATGTACATTTACACCCATTCAATATACGGTCATAACTTGTTTTATCTTTTCGTTTTACAACTTCGAGAAGTCCTACTCAACTATTCAACAGGGTAAACAATGAAATATCAATAACCTTGCTATGACCGCCATATACAATTTACAGCAGAAGTGTCAAAGTGGCAGCCCGGGGGCCAAATCTGGCCCGCGCATCATTTTGTGAGGCCCTGGAAAGTAAATCATGAGTGCCGACTTTCTTTTTTAGGATCAAATTAAAGTGAAGAGTATAGATGTATATTAAATTTCCTGATTTTCCCCCTTTTAAATCAATAATTGTAATTTCTTAATCAATTTTTTCGGCACAGTCTATTTGTCTAAAGACGTTTAGTCGACTGACATCTGGGCAAGGGCCAACTCGCCGAGGGGGCATCTGCCCGAACGACGAGTTAGCCAAACGACTAGTTAGCCGACCGGATAGCAAGGCCAAAGGATGTTGCGCCGACGCACTCGCCCCGCCCCCGGTCGTGTGTGTACATGTTTTCAACCTCGACCCGCGGGTCATATACGGCCCGTTACAGATAACAACATTCATTTAGAAGAAGTTACAGATAACAACATTCATTTAGAATAACAAGTCACAGATAACTACATTCTTTATAATAACAAGTTGCAGATAACAACATTCATTTAGAACAGTGGTTTTCAAAGTGGGCGGTACCGCCCCCCGGGGGGCGGTGTGAACTTTCAGGGGGGCGCTGACGAATAAACAGGCGAATGGGGGGCGTTGAAATAGTGAAGGGGGCGATGGAGCAATTACAGTAAAATGTGACGTTGGTGTTTGTAGAAAGACCGGAAAAATTGATTGTCTGTAATAAAAAGTCGACAAAAAACAAGCTTTATTGAAACAAGAAACGTTGTCTGCTCGAGCGCTCACGAGCAGCGCGCATATACCGTATATCACTAATTGTCGCGAGTTTATCGTCGATGCAGGCGACTGGGGAAACCACCACCATCCAGTCAGCCGCAGAGGAGCACACAATAGCGCGCCGGCAACGCTTAACCACAGACGTATGCGCACAGCGACCGGCTTAATGCATCAGCTATCAATTTTTATGATTCGAGGTGAACTGCGCATTGGTCTATTAAAAGAAACGAAATTAGCGAATAAAATCTGAGGCGCCTGTCTTCTATTTATTTAAGCTTCGTTCGTTGGAAAGGGGTAAAGAGGGGGGCGTTGGCATTTTGGCCCGGCGGTGAAGGGGGCGTTGGCATTTTGGCCCGGCGGTGAAGGGGGCGGTGGCCAAAAAAGTTTGAAAATCACTGATTTAGAATAACAAGGGCATTTTTAAAAGAAGTAGTCATAACAGTAAGTACCATAATGAGAGAAGAAAAAAAGTAGTTATAACAGTAGCTACTGTAATTTACACAAGCATAGAAAACATTGAGATTAATATTTGAAGTAAGGTTTTCAGCAAATTATTTTGAATATATATTTCCTAAAATAATGGGAAATTATTTTAAATTAAAATATTGTTGGCACACATCACTAGAAGTAAGTGTGTTCAATAGCATTTTCAGGCATTGTTCTCTAAGCCCTCTAATCTGTGTTTTAGTAAGTCTTCTAGTGGTTTTTTTCTCACGTAGCAAGACCTTAAGAATATTAAATAAAAAACAGAGCCAGCACATTGCACTACATACTTGTATTTAGAAATACGTCGAGCGGGTGGAAGTACTTTTCGAGATGCTTCCACTGTTAAGTAACATGATTGTCAACATGATTGTATTTTTGTACATAATTTGCAAGATTTACTAAAAACAAAATCTGTGAATTTGCATTTTCTTTTTAATGATTTTTTTTAGAATGGCAGCTTATTGATAATGTGTTTAATATTAAAAAGCAAGTAAAATCAGTATCTTTGTACTAGCTCCTGACTAATTCATTTGAACCATGTCTATTTACTCCCAAAATCCGTTGGGGCAAAGAGTACCATCCTCTGGATGCAAGTTTAATAATGGGTCATTTGGGAATAAATAGACAGTTCAAATGAATTAGTCAAGAGCCAGTATAAAGATAATCATTTGACTTGCTTTTTAATATTAAGGAGACACGGGCACTCATCAAATGCCGTAACACCCCCTTCAGGTCAGGGTACAAGGTACAATACAGCGCTTCGTGAGCAGAGCTGAAGAGAGGCATTAAAAAGGCCAAGGCAGCACATACAAAGAAAATTGAAGAGCACTTCACAGAAAATAACCCAAAGAAGATGCGGCAGGGAATACGACATATTACCAATTACAATGACAACAGTTTGTCTGTTAATGCAGATGCCTCACTAGCTGAGGAACTGAACCGTTTCTTTGCCCGCTTCTAGACTGACAAAAAAAATTGAAGTTTTACGAACATGAGGTGAGACTGGTAATGCGGTCTGTGAACACCAGAAAGGCTGCTGGCCCCGACGGAGTACCTGGGAAGGTGCTTAAACCCTCTACTAACCAGCTGGCTGGAGATTTCGCAAAAATCTTCAATTTCCCAAGCGACCACAAACTGTTAGACTTGGTCCCCACTGTAATAACTTTGCACGTATGGACGACGGAGCCAATTTGCATGCGTGCCGGAGGCTAGTTTATTGACACTCAGTAAGGCTTTTAAACCATCAACATCCTGGTCACCCGGTAATACGCAATCAGGTGGCGATGGTTACGTCCACCGTTATTGTATCCATATATTACACTCCTCTCCCTTAAACTATTAAGTCCCCTTTAATAATTAACCCTTACTTAAAAAAATGTAACTAACTTATTTCTGCTGACACCACCATTTGACCCAATATTTCCATCTTTGACATTTCCATCTTAGGAACTCTTTTTCACATTTTTGGTAGGAACCGGAACTCTTTTATTCCAGAAACAAAGTTCCAACAACTGATTGATCACAAAATCAGTCACTTCGGAGGTGCTCTTACTGGGTACCTGCCTCCAAACACCTCGGGGGAACTGACCGCTCGGTGGTCCGATGTAACTGTTTTGTCACAGGCCACTGAGGCGGGTGAAGGTATTACTGGTGTCTCTTTAGCCTCCATATGTTCCAAAGGTGTCTCTTCCGGTGAGTACAGGCTACCACCACCTACTTCTCCAGGTGTGCCTTTCCTCTCCACATCTGCATGAACCACCACCAGGTATTTGTTCGTGACGTCCAGCTGCTCATCTGGAAACGGCAATGTCTCTGGTCTGGATGGTTGGTTGTGCAGCAGGTAGTCTATGTGGAATGTGCGTCGGCTCACTCCATTCCACACCATATAGGTGACTGGTCCAAGTCTTTTTTCCACCATGCCTCTTGTCCACCTCTCCTTTCCTCCTTGGAAATTCCGGATCAGGACCGCGTCACCCTCAGACAGGTGTCTCAGCTTGGAAGCGGTCTTATGGTAGGTCTTCTGCCTTTGTTGTTTCGCTTCCACCACCCGAGTGAGATATGGTTTCACTAAAATGAACCTGGTCCTGATCTGACGTTTTAGGAACAGTTCCGCTGGAGCACATCCCGTGACCCTGTGCGGTGTACTCCTGTATGCTTTTAGGAAGTTAGTCAGCGGGTGCGGCATTGTTATGGTGACATTTTGTTTCCTTTCAGAGAGCACTTATTTCAGCAGTGATGCTTTCACTGTCTGAACTGCCCGCTATGCAGCTCCATTTGAAGCGGGATGGTAAGCCGATACCAAAGGTTGTTTTATTCCATTGCTCAGCAGAAAGGTTTTGTACTCCTGTGACGTGAATTGAGGATTGTTGTCGGAAACAATCTCCTCAGGAAGACCGTAAGACGAAAAGATGTTCCGCAACACCTCAATTATTTTGGCTGTGGTTGTTGTTGCCATGGCGATGACCTCAAAACATTTGGAATGACTGTCTACTATTACTAAAAAAATGTGTTGATCTTTTGTGGCAAAGTTAATATGCATTCGTTGCCAAACTCTAATCGGCCACTGCCAGCAGTGTAGAGGTGCTGCTGCTGGTAGCTTACTCACACTCTGACAGGCCTCACATTGTTGCACAGTATATTCTATGTCACTGTCCAGCTGCAACCACCACAAGTAGCTCCTGGCCAAGGCCTTCATCCTGCATCCTACCGGGTGTCCTTGGTGAAGATCCTGCAGTAGTCGCTCTCGGTGTGCTGGTGGAATGATAACTCGAATTCCCCATGATATGCATCCTTGTTCCACCGACAGTTCATTTTTTTTCCGGGAAAAGTATGGGTTAATAAGTCTCTCGTCCTGATTATCACTTGGCCATCCAGACCGAGTCAACTCCAGTACTTTACACAGGACTGGGTCCTTTAGAGTGCGCTTTACAATCTCCGTAGCCAGCACGGGAAGCTCATCCACTACTGCGAAATAGAAGATGCTGTTTTTCTCCGCTGTGTTATCCTTCCCCTTCCCCAGCAGTCTAGGTAAGGTATCTGCATTGGCGTTTTCAGCCGACGTTCTGTACTCGATATTGTAATCATAAGCCATCAGTCTCAGCGCTCAACGCTGCATTTGCAGAGCAGCTTAAGTGGGGATTCCCGACTTTGGTCCCAAAATGGCCAGAAGTGGCTTGTGGTCAGTTATTAAACTGAACTTGCGCCCATACAAGTATTGTGGCAGGTGATGTAGCGGCTGCACCAGTGTCGACAGATCCTTCATGAACCGACCATAATAGTTCAATATTCCTAGAAAAGACCACAGCTCTGTGACTTTTGTAGGCTGGGGTGCATTAACGATGGCTGCAATTTTTGTCTCAGTAGGGTGCAATCCCTCCTTATCTATTAGATGGCCCAGGTATTCCACTTTCTTCCGCATGAATTCACATTTGGCTCTTTTCACTCTCACCCCGTAGCTTTCCAGACGGCTCAGTACCTCCTCCAAATTCCTTAGGTGCTCAGCTCTTGTTTTCCCTGTGACCAGTATGTAATCCAAGAAACAGGTCACGTGCTCCCAACCTTGGAGGATCTGGTCCATCACATTCTGAAATATAGAATGTGCACTGGACACTTCGAATGGAAGTCTAAAGTACACATAAAGTCCTTTGTGAGTTATTTATCGTAAAATATTTTTCTGAGTCTTTTTCTAACTCCAGCTGTTGGTAAGAGTGTGACAAGTCCAATTTGCTGAAAAGAGTGCCCCCAACTAGGGTGGGGAAAAAGGTATTTGATAGGTTCATGAATATTTACCCTTCCGTTGTAATTATCAATCACTGCAGGCAGACATCTTATTTAATTATTGACATTTAGTTAAATAGATTGCATCATGGATAAGGACCTTAAGGGAAGATACAGCAAAGCAACAAGACTCCCCCCCCCCCCCGTCTTCAAAGTATCCACTCGAACAGTCATTTGCATACGGCTTTAAGGCCATAAATCAAAACAATTACAAGGTTGTTGATTAATTCAACATGCGTGAGCAAAAACAACATCTGCAACTATAATAACAATCAAGGTATTTTAACAATAACAGAACAGGAAACAAAAACCAACCCGCATTTGGATTAGAACATTCCCGCCTTCATTTGACCTAACAATCATATAACAATTACATAAAGAAGCCCGAAGTGCGTCACGAGGTATGCACACTATACGAGTGTTATGGAAGTGGCAGATATCCCAAGTCCTTGCTGCCTCCCGATCAACAGCCCTCAGAGCCCGATACTGGGTGAGATGTATGATAAACAATCCTTGGATAAGAAGTCCACGTGAAAGTGGACCAGAAGGCTGTTTATGACCTCGAGCACAATAGGAAGAATGATTTAACAAAGAAATGAATTACTACACATATATGTATAATAGTAATACAGAATAAACCCAACATTCCCCCGTTTTTATAATATGTATGTTATTAATCATTTCTTAGTGATCACAAATTGAAATGTTGGGTGACTGCGATTTTACCCGCCTACTCCTTACTCACATGGCTGGTCTGAAAAAGAAAGAACATGATAATTTTCGTCCAATTCGTCCTCGGAATTACCGTACTCCTGGACATCACTGCTTTCCACGGTACGTTTCATAAGCAGAGATATAATTCATGTAATTTAGAATTTGTAGGGGCAATTGCAGCAGTTATAAATCGGCTTAGCAAGGAGCGCAAACAGGGGATAAGACAACACCCATACAATGTCAAGGTAGGAGCAAATATGGCTACAGAAAACACAACAGATATGGCCAGATCCTTACATTTTCCAAAGGTCTTATCCCACCAGTCTGTGAAGCGGATAATTCTACTCCAGAATGCTTTGTCATATTGCGGTTTTAGGGTCTGCAGGCCACTAATGGCCCTGGTTAGGGACCCATCGGGTGACGTGTTGTTCGGTATGAAGGTACAACATTGTTCTCTAAACATTTTGCACACACGCCCCCTCCATAAGGAGCATCTCCACCGCTATGCGATCCTGGAACGGCATAAGACTGGTAGCAGCCTGTCACTCCTTTATGGCCACGAATCCCTGTATAATTTCCAAGTTTTTGGACATTGTAATGTATATATGTATATATGTGTATATGTATATATATGTATATGTATGTGTATATATATGTATATGTGTATATATATATATATGTATATGTGTATTTATATGTATATGTGTAAATATATATATACATATATATATATATATATATATACACACACATACATATATATATATATATATATATATACATACATACATATACATATACATATATATATACATATACACATACATATATATATACATATACATACATATACACATACATATATAAACACATACATATATATATATACATATACACACACATATATACAATGTATATATGTATGTGTATGTCTATGTGTGTATGTGTATGTTTGTCTATGTATTACATATAAATATACATAGACATACACACACACACATTTTCACACTTTCACATTCACGTACACACACATACACATTCACACACACACAAACACACACACACACATACACACACACAAACACACACACACTAACAAAGGGCTTTGGATGTTCCTTTGTACCTGAAATAGACCTACTAATATTCAAATTAATGCCAACTTTGGGCTGAGGGTGAGAGAGCTTTATTCAAATAATTGAATACAATTGAGTCCACTTTTCTTCTGTCTATCCATCTGAAGAAATCCTGTTTAATAAATTGAAAAAGATAATAAAGGACACTATTTCTCAAAAAATCATCACCAAACTATTGGGCAGACATTTAATTAATTAAAAAATATTTTTGTGAAAGCAGCCGTATTTACCATAACAGAAAATTTACTAGAGGTTGTTCGCCTTTTAATATACTCAGGTCATTTCTTGACAGTCGATATTGTTCTTACCAGCATTTTTTGGAGCAGCATTTAACACAGTTAACACAGGTAGGTGATACACAGAATGGAAGTAACATATTACAAAATAAGGTTCAAAAGTTTAAAAAAGTTTAACTGCATTTAATAGGCTAAAATGTATCTTCATGTGTCTTTTAGGTGAATAACAATTTCAAATGAAGACTCCTCTTTCTCCTTTAGACTTTGTCTAAAGAGTTGGGAATGTTGCCATGACGCATTCCCTTCACCACCACTGAGAAGTGCAGTGACAGTGAACTCATAGGAGCCATTTAGACACTTGAATGATTTCATGCTTCCATCTGTAGATTTGAATACAAGAGATAATTAACAAACAAATTCATATTGGGTAATAGTAATTAAAGGATATACCTCCAGCAAACTCTCTTGTAACTATGCCTGATTGCAAGAGCCAGCTGACCTTTCCAGAATTGAATATTTGGCTACAGGCCTTGATTGAAATTGACTTCACATTTAATCGTGCTGGCTCCAGGTCAAATTTCCAGCTGATTTGTCCTGTAGATGATCCTTCAGTTCGGGCAATATATACCTAATGGAAGAAATACAGCAAATAGTTAGAAAACAAAACCAGATCTACAAATGCTACTAATGTCAGTCAATATGTTTGGATACTGATTTGTTCAAAGGAAAAGTAATGACCATATTTACTCGCATGGAAGCCTGCATTCATAAGCCGCACCCTTAATTTTTTCTTACAATTGTTGTAATTTACAACTTCTCATGTATAAACTTCCCCGATTCTCAATTTTGACCTCCATATTTTTATGGTTTTATTAGAGAGTAAAAATGTGCTACTTTGAAGGGAAAGTCTTAAGAAAAATCATCACACGTGGTATTTCTGAGATACCGTATGAATCAAAAGCATATTATTAGGCACAATAGCATAAGTTAATCTGCCGGTCTTTGTAAAATATCAAATTATTCAATTTGAAAATATGAACAAGTCTATTTTGATGTGAATTTTGTTTTATTTTGATAGATCTGAAAAACAACTTCAGGAGCAGGTAAAGAAACAGTGAGATCAATTTAATAGAAAATAGGTTTATTATAAGACTGCAGGATGGGGGAGAAAGCTCAAACAGCTGTGAACACGCTCACAGTCTGTCGGCCTTGCAACTCTCTCTGAATGAACAGTGGGTCAGTCTTTATATAGGAAAACAGGGCATAGTATGGTTTTTATGACACCGACCAAGCTCTTGGCAAAGTCTGATTAATCAGTGACAAGTCTCCATGGCAACAATCAAACTTTGAGCAAAGTCCGGGGAATCAGTGTCAAGACTCCATGACAACGACCAAACTCGGGGCAAGTTTCTTATGACAACGATGTTTCTATATACAATATGAACAAGCAATTGCCAAGCGACTTTGTCATTTTATCTTAATGTTATCTTACAATTTTAGAATCACAAATGTACAATCATTAACTTTCCATGTTCCGAAAGGGAGGGTGTTGTTTGCATGTGGATAATTTCAAAAAGGAAGTAACGTAAACACGACCAGGAAATATGCCCATAGCTCTATGCGTAGTGTTCACCAAGTCTCTGGGTGCAATAATGGCATACAAATTATGTGGGTATCAATGTTTATATTTTAACGATCAACCGCAAGACCTTCCATCACCCTTAACTATTGTGATATGGTGACATGGCAAAATCTATGGTCAGATCACTTATAACTACAGTAATTTTTTCTTACCAGAAGTTTAAAATGTTGTGGCAGCCATTTTAAGATAACATTGAGCTAAAATGACAAAGTCGCTTGGCAATTGCTTGTTCATATTGTATCATTTTTTGTAAGTATAGAAACATCGTTGTCATAAGAAACGTGGCCAGTTTGGTCGTTGCCATGGAGACTTGTCACTGATTAATCAGACTTTGCCGAAAGTTTGGTCGTTGTCATGGAGACCTGCCACTGATTAATCAGACATTGCCCAGAGTTTGGTCGTTGTAATAGAAACCATATTATGCCCTGTTTTCTATATAAAGACTGACGCACTGTTCATTCAGAGAGAATTGCGACGACGACAGACTGTGAGCAGTTCACAGCTCTTCGAGCATTCTCCCCCATCCTGCAGTCAGCTATTTCCTATTAAATTGAGCTGACTCTATCTTAACCTGCTCCTGAAATTGTAATTTCAGATCTATCAGCCATATTGCTTCTAATGTCAAAATATCTCAATTCTTTCGACGATTCATATTCCCCCAATAGTTGTCACTTTCGGACAGAAAATACAACAACTAAAAAATAAATGTGGAATTTTGTTTGATTTCAAAATGAAGGCTACTGGCCAGTCAGAGCACGTTTAACTATGTTTAGATTATTTTTGTTCCATTGAAAGAAATATGAACAGACACTTGTTTTATCAATTCATTATTTATTATTATTAATTACATAAGTCTATTTACAAGCAACCATAGATGGAAAAAATGTTTTATGTTTTTTACGCAAGGAACAACACTGGTCCAGGCCAACAAAAATTCAAATAAAGTAAAGTAATACATACCATTTTTTCATTTGGCTTAATAGTTGGATGTTCCGATTTCTCTCGTATAAGACAGGGTGGTGTCTTATATGAGAGAAATGGGAACATTCAACTCTGCTGTTCCTTGCGTAAAATCGGGGAGACCACAAATTACAAAGGCAGACATTTTTTCAATCAATGGTTGCCTGTAAATAGAAATATGTAGTTAATAATAATAAAAAATGAATGAATACATACGTGTTCAGTAGTTTCTTTCAATGGAACATTAAATAATAAAAAAAGATAAAAATTACACTTAGCTACAGAATCAGGACAAAGGGATATATGAAAAGCTAGGACCCTCTTTTTTCCCCGAATGTTTTTCTTTAGTTATTATTTGCTCTTTCCAGTTGTTTAAATGAGAGGAAGTGATCTATATTTTATTATAGAATAATAATTATTACCGTATTTTCATGACTATATGGTGCACAGCATTTAAAGGTGCAGTGTCAGTAGCGAATGCTATTTCTGTATTTGACACACACAAGACGCACCACATTTTAAGGCAAAGCCAGGCATGGCAAAACATAAACCAGCTTAAACATACGGACAGACACTAAAAACATGTTTTAAAAAGGCAACAGAAGCAAAATTGAGTTCGGTTATACTTTATTTAGCAATTTTACAATGTACTACGTTTTTTGATCAACCATCAACCCACAAATCCATAAAAATGCTTAATTTTCTGTGAATTGAACAATTGTCCAAATGATTCATCAAAAACACTGGATTCCCTCTCTTCTTTGTCAGAGTCACTCTCATTGCCATGTGGCTCCACAGAAATGATGCTGGCATTGGCAAAAGCTCGCACAACAGTTCTAGCAGACATGTTCGTCCGAACGGCCACAATCCATTAGAAAATAGTGGCGTAACAAGCCTGGCGCTGCCTTCTACTCATCGTAAAGCTGTGTCGGCTTTGGCAGAACTTAAAAAAACAGTACAAGCAGACACGTTCGCCCAAGCAGCCAAAATCCATTCGAAAATAGTGGCGTAACTAGCCCGGCAATGCCTCCTACACTCTTTGTAAAGCTGTGTCGGCTTTGGCAAAAGCTTTAGTTAAACCTCCGGGAATGGCGGCAAGGTTAGAGTTCATAGTCGTGACTTGGTTTTTCACTGCTGCTGCAAGATGGGCACGCGCAAATCAACTAAGCTTCTTATTTACATCGCGAACCTCGTTTTCCTGCTTCCTCTATTTGCTTATTCGTTGATAAAAAATTCCTTTGCAGCTGCTCTATTCCCTTATTCCCCTGCATAATTGATGGCTTGAAGTTTAAACTGAGCTTCGTTAGCGTGTCTATTTGTATGGTATTCATTTTTTTATAAACCAAACCAAAATTGTTTTGCAATAAACATGCCCACACTAGAATATACGGGTAACTTGTAGGGACGTGCCTTTAGCGTCTGACCCCATCTACGTCTGTCTTCTCTCAATATAAGAAGTGTGTTGGCAAGAAGTGATCTCAGTCAGGCTTTAGAGCTTACACACAGCGCTCCGCATCATAAAGCGCCCTGTCTATTTTGGAGAAAGTTTAAGACTTTTTAGTGCGCCTTATTGACGTGAAAATACGGTACCTTTTTTTTTTTCTTGTCTATCTATTTAATATTTAAATGTCAACAGCATATCTGCAAAGATCGTTGGAACCCTGTTGTCATTTAGAGCTATTTACTATTTATACCAAAGCAGTGCACATACCATCTCCCAGTCAATTTCCACCTTCCTAAAGACAGACTCCTTACTCCACACACATTGATCCCAGTGGCTGATGACCTCAAAGTCATTGGAGATTCGATAGTATTGATCTTTAGTTGCATTGTACGACACATGAATTAACTTCACCTTCTTCTCTTTATCAGTAGGCGTGAAAACATAGCCTGAACCCTGAGATGAAAAACAAGTGCATAATTATTTATATAAGGCTGAGACCAATTTACTCAAGGTAATGGATCTGACATATACCACACCTGCTGAGGAATACATGAAATTGAACCTCCAACCTCTCCTCTTGCTATCTTCCAATCCAGTGACCCAGATATGCGTCCTCCGAGGTCACTTTTTGTTTTTTTGGGAGAAATGAACTCAACAAGTTCAATAAGTAGCCGTTTAGTCAGTTCGCCTTTCCTGTTGGCACTCAAGGATTGCTGTCTCTGAGGTATGAAGTTAAAAGTTGACATTATGATAAACAGAGTTAAGGGTTATAGAAGAAGGTAAAAACATACCAAAGCATTGAGTCTAATAATGGTGTGCAGTAACCAAGTCTCGTGAACACTCGTCCGTCTTAACAACACCTCTGCATGTTTGGATGAATACCTCCATGTCACATCAACCACCTACAAAACACACACAAAAAAACATTTAACTCTAGTGCAAGGTTTGAATTCCCTTTCCGTCTAACATCCTGATCACATGGAAATGGAAAATCAGCATCAGGATTCAATTGCAGGGCATTTTCAGAAAACTAGATAATGAAGAATACAGACGTACCTCTGCTTACAAAATAAATTGGTTCCATAACTTTTTTCATAACTAAATTTCATGAGTAGAGTTGTACTTTATATGTAAATTCTGTAATTTGTTCCATGGTCCTCACACAAATACCAACTACAACCTTTAAAATTGGTCAAAGCGTCCCAACTTTGCACTAAAGATGTGAGAAAACACAAAAATTTAGAAGGAAATTATTTATTAATGCATATGAAAATGTGACTTGCTGAAATATTGTTAAAAAGGGAGATGTGATTCCCGTGTCTGTCCGCCAGATGGTGGCAAGAGCATGTTCTACCATGGTCGAAAGCCGTCCCTTTTGTAGTACTCCATTTTAGATTTTTACGTGTGCCCAGTGTATCAAATAATGTGCCCAATGATTGTATCATTTTTAATCGCTTAAGGGGAATTGCAATAATTAACAAGGGGAGCATTTAGCTGAGGTGGACAGGTAGGAAAGAGAATCTTAGATAGTAATTCATTTATTGCTTTGGAAGAAACGGGGCTGAAGTGCTATAGTTTCGCGTTGCGTTTAGATACAGTTTTGTAGGAAATGAGTGCTAGATCATTATTATGCATTCGCTGGAAAAAGTATAAGCTTTGCCTGCTACTTATGCATGCTTTTGCTTGCCTTAAAACACTTCATTTCTATGATATCAGAGAGCTGTAGATGTTGCAAGGTTACTTATTAATGATCTGAGTAAATTCAAAACATGTCTTGTTATCTCTTAGCAAACTGATAAGCTAAAATGGTTATGTCTGAGGTTCCTGCCTAATACAGGACCGATCTCCAGTGTCCCAACTAATTCAGCTCACCCCACCCGTCAGGGTTTGGACGCCATGTAAATAGGGCTTTTATGAATAAACTGGCAAAACGCAGTTGGGCAATTACAAAGAGGTTTCCAATGACCATTCTCCTTGCAAGTTAAAATACAAAGGGTGTTTCCCCTCTTCAATTCTACCTGCTTTATGGATGTGTAAATTGCAAATATGACCCTAAAATCGTCCTTTTGGGCTGGGGGTCAATATACCTGATGGACACTTAGAGGTGGAGTCGAGACCGTGGCCACAGCATATCAGAGCCTTTATTATCTCTGGAACAATTTAAAATAAAAACTATGACAGACGCCCTCAAAGCTACAATATGAAAAATTTGGAAAAGAAAGAAAAATGGATAATATCAGGGGAATTTTAAACAGGTTTTTTCTTTAAGTGCACAGTGAGCCACAGTTGTCTGTCTTCCTCCACCAACACACATGAATCAAATAATCTGGAACCTTATCAAGCTTCTGGATTGTTTGCTGATGACTTGATCATTTGATTCAGGTGTAGTACAGGAGGGAGATATGGAAAAGAGACTGGATAGGGGCTGTTGAGGAAGGGAGTGTGGTGCCTCTGTCCTAACCCAAAATGCGACCCAGGGAAACCACGTAAATGTTACCTTCTTAAAATGAACAATAGCATGTTCTGAATTTCCCATGATAGGAAGTTAAAAATTTAATGAAGAACACAAACACTGATTGCAATTTCCTAGTGTGTTTGATTCCAGAGTTACTGAAAAACAATACAGGATCCTGGCTGATATTACATTTCCTTTACACAGTTTAAAGTCTAGTTATAAGAACATATCAGTACTTTCCTTCATCTGGGCTAAGATGCACATTCCTCTGTCTGGTCCAAGTGTTACCATCATCACCTCAGCTTTTGTTTCTCCATGTTTGAAAAAACAACAAATCACTGCAATCTTCCCCATACAGACAAACAAACAATAATTTACATTTTAAAAATCATTGGGCAGATGGGATATTTTGCGCTGCTTTTGACATACGGTGTGGCTCTTTGGATCCCACAGTTTAACTTGTTTGCCACCCCTGGGCTACAAAATCAATGGGTGCAGTTGGGAGCTGAAATCAAACCCCCGATTCGCTAAATGAGAGCTTTAGACTTGCAGACTCCATTTTTTTCCTTTCACAGAGCATATCCCCCCTACATTCTTTCATGTTTTGATTTGTTTACAAATAGAAGATAGTGTTTGAAATGTCATATTTTAGCTGCAAAGTTTGCATTTTAGAGACGACTATTATTAGTCTACACCAAACGCAAGTGGTTAATGCACTGATTTTCGCCTTTAGCCTCTATGTAACGAAAGTAAGTCTCAACAATGTGTAATGCAAACATGCTTTTTTTACTGTTGTTTTATTCTTGTGTTGTTTTGATGACCAATAAACATGTGAACGGACCTTTACCCTCTAATATATTCAATTGGGGAAGTTTAAAACAATTCTGAGCCAAGGTCACAACAATGGCAACAATCACATCCGTGCAAATTACTGTACCCATTTTTGGATGTATTCCATAACGTGTCAAGCTTAACTCATGACAACAAAGAAACATCTACACTGTGAACACATTCATTCCGTTTCATATTGAACATCCCATGATTTCTACTTTGAACAAGTGATGTCTAATTTTTATCTCTTCCCTCAAAGGTTTGTCATGAACCTATTATAAATTCTTGTGTAAAGAGTAGCATGCTAAAAATAGAAATTCGCTCACATATCAGCTAAATTTTCTTAAATTCAGAAGGTAAAGGAGTATTAGAATTATTAGTCTTAAATTGTTATATATTTGCTCGCAATGAAGAACGCTTCACTTTACTTAGCTTATTCGTCTTACATTATTATATATTTGCTCGCAATGAATAACGTTTTGCTCTATTTAGCTTATTAACATTAGAAACATCATTTTAGTACATCTGCTTGCAGGCCTGTAAATGCTCGCTCCTGAGTTAGCCTAAACAACAGGAAGGTTACTCCTTTCTCCCGCTGGACTTCGCAAAAGATTCTTCGCGCAAGATTCTTCGAGCAAGATTCTTCGCGCAAGATTCTTCGCGCAAGATTCTTCGCGCAAGATTCTTCGCGCAAGATTCTTCGCGCAAGATTCTTCGCGCAAGATTCTTCGCGCAAGATTCTTCGCGCAAGATTCTTCGCGCAAGATTCTTCGCGCAAGATTCTTCGCGCAAGATTCTTCGCGCAAGATTCTTCGCGCAAGATTCTTCGCGCAAGATTCTTCGCGCAAGATTCTTCGCGCAAGATTCTTCGCGCAAGATTCTTCGCGCAAGATTCTTCGCGCAAGATTCTATGCGCAAGATTCTATGCGCAAGATTCTATGCGCAAGATTCTTCGCGCAAGATTCTTCGTGCAAGATTCTTCGCGCAAGATTCTTCGCGCAAGATTCTTCGCGCAAGATTCTTCGCGCAAGATTCTTCGCGCAAGATTCTTCGCGCAAGATTCTTCGCGCAAGATTCTTCGCGCAAGATTCTTCGCGCAAGATTCTTCGCGCAAGATTCTTCGCGCAAGATTCTTCGCGCAAGATTCTTCGCGCAAGATTCTTCGCGCAAGATTCTTCGCGCAAGATTCTTCGCGCAAGATTCTTCGCGCAAGATTCTTCGCGCAAGATTCTTCGCGCAAGATTCTTCGCACAAGATTCTTCGCACAAGATTCTTCGCACAAGATTCTTCGCACAAGATTCTTCGCACAAGATTCTTCACACCGGTCCCTCGGGAAGATCCGGAGGACTTTCAATGGTTTTGACTTCTCAGTGTGGTTCACACTGCTCCCTTTGGAAGATCCGGAGGACTTTCAATGGTTTTGACTTCTCAGTGTGGTTCACACTGCTCCTTGGGAAGATCCAGAGGACTTTCAATTGTTTTAGAATAGAATGTTAGGGACACCTACTGATTAAGGCCTGTCATCACTTGGTATATAGCACCTCCCCTTGTTGTTCCCGCCTAAAGTTTGTCTCCACCTACCTTGAATAAAAGTGCTCGTGGCCCGCTCTCAGGTGTTTATTTGGCAGAGCAGAGCTACCAGATCGACGTGGGCTCTGTCCATCCGCTCCCCCCTCTTTGGCCGGGTGGGGCAAACAAGAGACAAAGAAGCGAGCAAGTCGTGTCCATCTCGGAAAGTGGCCTGCCATTTCACCACATCGGAAGGCTGACTGAGTCCAAACCCATTCCGTGCTTGATGCCTTCTCTGCTTGAAGATTATTTTTATGTTGGGGATTTAGCCCTCACATTTCTGGTGCCGAAACCCAGGAATTCCTATCTGGTTTCTGGCCACGGCACGTTGGATCAGAAGAATGGCCTGACGTCGGCTACTCCAGCCTTGAGAGAGGGCAATCTGGCCTGTTAAAGCCCAGGAGCACATTATGAACGACCCGCGGAGCAGAGCGGGCACCAACGCACGGTAAGGGCATATGCTTAAAATTAATTTGTAGATTGTAAAACAAGGCTGGCAGAAAATCTAATTTTTTTACTCGTGAAAAAGTAAACGGAAATGGTCCATAAATGGGAGATACTTGCAATATGCAAGTATCTCTCATTTGTATATATGCATGTAAAAAAAAGGGAAAATGCACAACGTAGGCGGCGGACGTACACTTTGTCAGTCGAAGTGGCATCCGTGGGGCAAGCTGAGATGATTTCCCTAGGATGCAATAAGCATAGGATATCTTCAGTGCACGGGAGTATCTCTTGTTTTGCAGGTGAAATATGCTTCAGTGTGAGTCATATTATAGACTATTAGAATATCACGGATTACATTAGCATCAAACAATTTATGTCAACCAAACAATGTTGACCTATTTCCTTTGAGAATGGCTATTGCCACAACAAAGCAAAAAGTGATTAGCAGCCGAGAAGCCCCACTAGGGGGATGGTGCCTCCTATTGGTGATATAAAATTGCAGCCCACTGATGTCTGATTATGAATGAGTGTGAATGGTTGTTTGTCTTTTTATGTTTCTGATTGGCCGACCACCAAGCTACAATCAATCAATCAGATATCAAGGTAGAAAATGATATAGAAATATGAAATCAATTTCTGAAATCGCCAATAAGCATTCTTCCATGGATGGCGATGACAAATTATGGAAAATTATTTAGTCCAATGAAATTTTTGATGAAAATTTAGCAGCAGTACTACAAATGTGAAACTTTAAGTGCTATGCAAAATTTGGGAGCACTGAAATAAAAAAAAGACTGATTTATAGTGATAATGGTATCCAAATTGTGTTAACATAATTAACTGGATTGACAAAAAGTTCCATATTTTGTTTCGAAATCATTGCGCCTACATAAGGAGGTCAACTGGACAGCAAAATATGGAAATCCTATTTAGTGGACCATACCAAACGCCATTATTCACTGAACGGTTGGAACTGGATGATGAGGTTAATCTGGCTAACTACATAAAAGACAAATCTGTAAAGAAACGCATTGAATTTGGGTTAGCAGAAGGAGACTGTGCTCCTCAACAGGACACAAACTGGACCAGCAGTGGTCCAAGGAGCCTGGGTGCTCAACCCAAAGTATGGAGAAGAACCATTAGCAAACCAAAATGAGACCGTCCCTACAAGTGTTGCTGACCAACCAGCAGACATGAAAATAGCTGAAAAGGAGCATGCGGATCCACCTTTGCACTGTAAGAAGGTTCTCTCAGTTGAAACGTTTGAGGAGACAGGTAAGATAAACGTTTTGATGTGATCAGACGAAATGACAAGCACTCCAATATTGATTGGAAAGATCATTGCTCAGGGAGCAATGCCATAAACCATAAGGAACTTTTTATATTGGTTTTATTATCTCCATATAAAAAAGGGTGAAACCGTTTCAATTGAGACTAAACCTTCTGACAGACAGTTAAAGTAACCAATAAAGAGAGAAAGGTGAAACTACAATGAATAGAACTGTAACTAGAATTTATTTTTATGCCTGACTGTTGAAAAATATTGATTAAGAAAGTTTTATAGGACACTATAGACAAGCTCCAAAGACAATGGAATGGTACATTTGATAAAAAAGACTAGATTGGGGAATTTTGAATTTCAAACAACTGAATTTAATTAGGAACGCAATACACATTATTGAATTGGGACACACAAACACACACACAAACACACACACACACACACACACATACATACATGCATACATACACATAGATACATACACATACACAGATGGAAGCATACATGAAGGTGCAGAACATTCTGCAGGCGGCCTATTCACAGAAAAAAAGGCCTACCATGCCTACCGAAGAATTTATTCCAATATTGAGCCATGGAAGGAGCAATTTCTCAAGAGGGGGGGATGATGGACAAGGTACAGCGTGTGTTCCATGTCCCAGAGGTCTAAATACCTAGTTTAACATTTTTGTAGGAACTGTGTGACAATGTGCAAGGTGACCTCAGGCCCAAACGAGGCCAAAGTCCAAAATGTACCCACCTATTTAAAATAAAACACCTAGGAATTGGTCTAAAAACCAGGGCTCGTACCATCCGCAGAGCGTGGGACTGGTAGAGCAAACGAATGGTACGATAAAACCAAGGTTTAAGAAAACAATGGAAGAGATAAAAAAAAGCCATGGCGAGAACACCTATCACTGGTCAAAACGTATATGAAAATAGTACCAACTAGCTCGGGATTACCACCTTTTGCGATAGTTCATGGAAGACCAGACTAAGGGTGGAGAAAAACTTATCCAAAGAACACGTAAGATGCTGTGATCACCTTTTTTCTACCTTGCAGGAGGTGGTGAAGCCAGGTGACTGGATCCTGATCCAAGTCGTAAAAAGGAAGTCCTGTTTCTCTCCACAATGGGAAACCCCATTCCTGACCCAACTCACCACCCTCCACAGCAGCAAAGATAGCTGAAAAGTCATAGTGGATTCACCAATCCCAGGTCAAGGTAGTTCGAGACACAGGTGACTCTGAGTAGACTGGAAGTCGGACGGTGTCAAAAACCTTTGTCCGTAAAAAAATCATCGGACGTCTACTCACATGCCACGAGTACCTCACTTAACCTTGACCTCCCATAGACTTTGCACCTCTACACAGAAGCCACAATGAAAGTTGTTGCCACCCACATCACAGTGACTGCACTGTCAGTGGCAACCTGGGCGTGTCTGCACGCCCCGCCCACACAGACTCGAGTTGGAAAACAAGATGGTGACATACTCCTATCACAGAGGAGAGTGAAGTGGTATGGAGAAAACAATCCGGAGAACTACTATGAAGAAGATGTGCGATATAATTTCAATATGTTCCAGAAGAAACTGATTGTTGTGAATGAAAGTTGTGTGTAGTCGTATACGCATTTCCACAGATATCCCAACATCCTGAATTCACTGGGTCTAGGCATCACACTGAAATCTGCAGTGGTGCAGATGAGATGCATTCCTTTTAAAGGGAGTGAATATAACAGTAAGAGATAAGAGATCAAAATCAGTGTAATTCAAACCATGTGATTCAATCTGGGGTGAAGATGTTCCTTGTGACCGTAAAAGACCATGATTTTCCATTCTCATTGAATTTGCAACCCCCATTCTTGAGATTATGCTACTATTTTGAATTTTTGTGTGAAAGCTGTGATTCAAAACACAATTCGGGACACACGCTAGTGTCTTACAGTGACATACAGTATCACCGCTTGGCAAACCATACTGGAGATTCTCGCACTCTTTAGAAGTGTTTCTCTGTCCATGTCAATCTATCTCAATCTAGCTCAATCTGTCTCTCTCTCTGTCTATCTATCTATCTATCTATCTCAATCTGTCTCTCTCTGTCTATCTAGCTATCTCAATCTAGCTCAATCTCTCTCTCTCTCTCTCTCTCTCTCTCTCTCTCTCTCTCTCTCTCTCTGTCTATCTATATATCTCAATCTAGCTCAATCTGCCTCCAGTTCAATCTGCCTCCAGTTCAATCTGCCTCCAGTTCAATCTGCCTCCAGTTCAATCTGCCTCCAGTTCAATCTGCCTCCAGCTCAATCTGCCTGCAATTGTATCTGCCTCCAGTTCAATCTGCCTCCAGCTCAATCTGCCCCAGCTCAATCTGCCCCCAGCTCAATCTGCCCCAGGTCAATCTGCCCCCAGATCAATCTGCCCCCAGCTCAATCTGCCCCGATTCAATCTGCTCCCAATTCAATCTGCCTCCAACTCAATCTGCCTCCAACTCAATCTGCCTCCAGCTCAATCTGCCTCCAGATCAATCTGCCTCCAGCTCAAACTGCCTCCAGCTCAATCTGCCTCCAGCTCAATCTGCCTTCAACTCAATCTGCCTTCAACTCAATCTGCCTTCAACTCAATCTGCCTTCAACTCAATCTGCCTTCAACTCAATCTGCCTTCAACTCAATCTGCCTTCAACTCAATCTGCCTTCAACTCAATCTGCCTTCAACTCAATCTGCCTTCAACTCAATCTGCCTTCAACTCAATCTGCCTTCAACTCAATCTGCCTTCAACTCAATCTGACCCCAGATCAATCTGGCCCCAGCTCAATCTGTCCCCAGCTCAATCTGTCCCCAGCTCAATCTGCCCCAGCTCAATCTGCCCCCAGCTCAATCTGCCCCAGCTCAATCTGTCCCCAGCTCAATCTGCTCCCAGATCAATCTGCCCCCAGCTCAATCTGCCCCCAGCTCAATCTGCCCCAGCTCAATCTGCCCCAATTCAATCTGCTCCCAATTCAATCTACCCCCAGTTCAATCTGCCTCCAGCTCAATCTGCCTCCAACTCAATCTGCCTCCAGCTCAATCTGCCTTCAACTCAATCTGCCTCCAGATCAATCTGCCTCCAGCTCAATCTGCCTCCAGCTCAATCTGCCTTCAACTCAATCTGCCTTCAACTCAATCTGCCTTCAACTCAATCTGCCTTCAACTCAATCTGCCTTCAACTCAATCTGCCTTCAACTCAATCTGACCCCAGATCAATCTGGCCCCAGCTCAATCTGTCCCCAGCTCAATCTGTCCCCAGCTCAATCTGCCCCAGCTCAATCTGCCCCCAGCTCAATCTGCCCCAGCTCAATCTGTCCCCAGCTCAATCTGCTCCCAGATCAATCTGCCCCCAGATCAATCTGCCCCCTGCTCAATCTTATTGGGGTAGACCTGCCAACTGGCTTAATAATAGCTCAATCTGTCTCTCTGTCTATCTATCTATCTCAATCTAGCTCAATCTGCCTCCAGTTCAATCTGCCTCCAGTTCAATCTGCCTCCAGCTCAATCTGCCTGCAATTGTATCTGCCTCCAGTTCAATCTGCCTCCAGCTCAATCTGCCCCAGCTCAATCTGCCCCCAGCTCAATCTGCCCCAGGTCAATCTGCCCCCAGATCAATCTGCCCCCAGATCAATCTGCCCCCAGCTCAATCTGCCCCAATTCAATCTGCTCCCAATTCAATCTGCCTCCAACTCAATCTGCCTCCAACTCAATCTGCCTCCAGCTCAATCTGCCTCCAGATCAATCTGCCTCCAGCTCAAACTGCCTCCAGCTCAATCTGCCTCCAGCTCAATCTGCCTTCAACTCAATCTGCCTTCAACTCAATCTGCCTTCAACTCAATCTGCCTTCAACTCAATCTGCCTTCAACTCAATCTGCCTTCAACTCAATCTGCCTTCAACTCAATCTGCCTTCAACTCAATCTGCCTTCAACTCAATCTGCCTTCAACTCAATCTGCCTTCAACTCAATCTGCCTCCAACTCAATCTGCCTCCAGCTCAATCTGCCTCCAGATCAATCTGCCTCCAGCTCAAACTGCCTCCAGCTCAATCTGCCTCCAGCTCAATCTGCCTCCAGCTCAATCTGCCTTCAACTCAATCTGCCTTCAACTCAATCTGCCTTCAACTCAATCTGCCTTCAACTCAATCTGCCTTCAACTCAATCTGCCTTCAACTCAATCTGCCTTCAACTCAATCTGCCTTCAACTCAATCTGCCTTCAACTCAATCTGCCTTCAACTCAATCTGACCCCAGATCAATCTGGCCCCAGCTCAATCTGTCCCCAGCTCAATCTGTCCCCAGCTCAATCTGCCCCAGCTCAATCTGCCCCCAGCTCAATCTGCCCCAGCTCAATCTGTCCCCAGCTCAATCTGCTCCCAGATCAATCTGCCCCCAGCTCAATCTGCCCCCAGCTCAATCTGCCCCAGCTCAATCTGCCCCAATTCAATCTGCTCCCAATTCAATCTACCCCCAGTTCAATCTACCCCCAGTTCAATCTGCCCCCAGCTCAATCTGCCTCCAACTCAATCTGCCTCCAGCTCAATCTGCTTTCAACTCAATCTGCCTCCAACTCAATCTGCCTCCAGATCAATCTGCCTCCAGCTCAATCTGCCTCCAGCTCAATCTGCCTTCAACTCAATCTGCCTTCAACTCAATCTGCCTTCAACTCAATCTGCCTTCAACTCAATCTGCCTTCAACTCAATCTGCCTTCAACTCAATCTGCCTTCAACTCAATCTGACCCCAGATCAATCTGGCCCCAGCTCAATCTGTCCCCAGCTCAATCTGTCCCCAGCTCAATCTGCCCCAGCTCAATCTGCCCCCAGCTCAATCTGCCCCAGCTCAATCTGTCCCCAGCTCAATCTGCTCCCAGATCAATCTGCCCCCTGCTCAATCTTATTGGGGTAGACCTGCCAACTGTCTTAATAATAGCTCAATCTGTCTCTCTGTCTATCTATCTATCTCAATCTAGCTCAATCTGCCTCCAGTTCAATCTGCCTCCAGTTCAATCTGCCTCCAGTTCAATCTGCCTCCAGCTCAATCTGCCTCCAGCTCAATCTGCCTCCAGCTCAATCTGCCTCCAGCTCAATCTGCCTTCAACTCAATCTGCCTTCAACTCAATCTGCCTTCAACTCAATCTGCCTTCAACTCAATCTGACCCCAGCTCAATTTGACCCCAGCTCAATCTGCCCTCAGGTCAATCTGCCTCAGCTCAATCTGTCCCCAGCTCAATCTGTCCCCAGCTCAATCTGTCCCCAGCTCAATCTGCCCCAGCTCAATCTGCCTTCAACTCAATCTGACCCCAGCTCAATCTGACCCCAGCTCAATCTGACCCCAGCTCAATCTGCCCTCAGGTCAATCTGCCCCAGCTCAATCTGTCCCCAGCTCAATCTGTCCCCAGCTCAATCTGCCCCAGCTCAATCTGCCCCCAGATCAATCTGCCCCCAGATCAATCTGCTCCCAGATCAATCTGCCCCCAGCTCAATCTTATTGGGGTAGACCTGCCAACTGGCTTAATAATTGTTTGTTCATGTCGAGCCAATGTGGCCAAACTGGTTTTACAATTGTTTGTTAGGACAGTGGAATGTACGATAAACCAACTAGCTGGCCTTGCAATTGTTTGTTCGCACCACGAATTGTAAGATAGCTAACTAGCTGGCCTTGCAATTGTTTCCTTGTATTATACATCCTGCAACGACTAATGCAAAAAAAAAAACACATACAATAACATTTTCAAGCCTAAAAAATATCAAACCAGTGCACAATTGAAACTTCTATGCTAAATAAGCTAATCCTCATCATTTCAACCAAAATAACTGTACAGTGGTACCTCGAGATACCTATACATATATATATATATATATATATATATATATATATATATATATATATATATATATATATATATATATATATATATATATATATATATATATATATATATATATATATATATATATATATATATATATATATATATATATATATATATATATATATATATATATATATATATATATATATATATATATATATATATATATATATATATATATATATATATATATATATATATATTTATGTATATGTATATGAAAATGAAAATCAGACATAGGCATTGTTGTCATCATTGACTTGACAAAAAGCCTAGTAGTCATCATACCCTCAGCAGCGTATGACGAAATTGTATAGTGCTTCTCCACAAGTTCGTCTTCCCAGGCCAGACACAATTATGACATTTATTTATGACATATTCATACTTGTTAGCTCTCCGCCTTGAGCGCCATTTTCCGGCGACTACAAGTTGCCTCACCGATGCCAACAAGAATAAGATGGATCACTTACCTCTCAGTCTTTATACTTACCCTCCCTCAGTCATCCTGTGGAAGGCAGATCTGCACCAAACGACCTTCCTGTTACTTCAATTCGACTTGACTTAATTTCATAGTAGGGATATGTGTAGTCGTCACGTCACGTGTTGCTGCAGGTTCAGAGACCTGATGGCTGTTGGGAAGAAGCTGTCCTTGAGCCTGTTTGTCCGTGCTTTGTAGGACCTGTAGCGTCTGCCAGATGGAAGCAACTGGAACAGGCCGTGTCCAGGGTGGTATGGGTCTCCAACAATGGACCCGGCTCTTCTGAGGTATCGGGGGTTGGCAATGTCTTCTAGTGATGGCAGAGAGCAGCCGACGATCTTCTGGGCAGTGTTTATCACCCTCTGTATGGCTTTTTGTCTGCTGCCGTGCTTCCGGTATACCACACTGTAATGCCGTAAGTCAGGATGCTCTCCACAGTGGCTCTGTAGAAGGTTGCCAGAAGCTTGGTGTCCAATTTGTCCCTTCTCAGTACCCTGAGAAAGTGGAGTCGTTTATGGGCCTTCTTCACTAACACTGTGGTGTTTGTGGACCAGGAGAGCCTATCCGTGACGTGGACTCCCAGAAATTTGAAGGATTGGACCCTGTCTACACATACTCCGTTAATGAGGAATGGGGCCAGGTCTGTGCTGCGCTTGCGAAAGTCCAGGATTATTTCTTTAGTCTTTGTGGTATTCAGTGTAAGATTGTTCGCCGAGCACCAAGAAGACAGTTTGTCGACCTCGTCTCTGTAAGCTGACTCATCCCCGCCTGAGATGAGTCCGATCACAGTGGTGTCATCGGCGAATTTGATGATAGAGTTTGACAGGTGGGCTGGTGTGCAGTCGTATGTGTACAGGGAGTACAGGAGAGAACTCAGTACACAGCCTTGTGGTGAGCCAGTGTTCAGTGTAATGGAGGAAGAGAGGTGTGGGCCCATTCTGACAGTTCGTGGTCGACCAGTCAAGAAGTTCTTTATCCAGCAGCAGATTGAAGAGGATAGTCCAAGGTGGTAGAGTTTGTCCTTCAGGATGTCCGGCTTGATGGTGTTAAAGGCTGAGCTATAGTCTATGAAAAGCATCATCACATAGTTCCCCCGGTGCTCCAGGTGGCTCAGTGCTGTGTGAAGAGCCACAGCGATAGCATCCTCAGTGGACCTGTTTTCTCTATAAGCAAACTGGTGAGGGTCAACTGAGGGGGGGGATTGTCCTTCTGATGTGTCGGGCCACCAACTTTTCAAAGCACTTCATGATCCATGTATCAATGTATATATGTATATGTGTGCATGTGTGCATGTGTGCATGTGTGCATGTGTGCATGTGTGCATGTGTGCATGTGTGCATGAGTGCATGAGTGCATGTGTGCATGTGTGCATGTGTGCATGTGTGCATGTGTGCATGTGTGCATGTGTGCATGTGTGCATGTGTGCATGTGTACATGTGTACATGTGTACATGTGTACATGTGTACATGTGGACATGTGTACATGTGTACATGTGTACATGTGTATATGTATATATATATATATATATATATATATATATATATATATATATATCTATATATATATATATATATATATATATATATATATATATATATATATATATATATATATATATATATATATATATATATATATATATATATATATATATGTGTATATATATATATATATATATATATATATATATATATATATATATATATATATATATATATATATATATATATATATATATATATGTGTATATATATATATATATATATATATATATATATATATATATATATATATATATATATATATATATATATATATATATATATATATACACATATATATATATATATATATATATATATATATATATATATATATATATATATATATATATATATATATATATATATATATATATATATATATATATATATATATATATATATATATATATATATATATATATATATATATATATATATATATATATATATATGTATGTATATGTATTAAAGAGGTCCTGCAAATTATGTAAAGTGAGGCCACCTTAGTCAGCGTCGTCGTCGGCAGCAGACTCCTCGTCCTCCTCACTCGCCGACTTAATAGTATTAAAATATGTTTAATAGTACAGTGAACCCTCGCTTGTCGCGGTTAATGGGGACCGGGACACCCCCACAGAAGGGAGAGACCGCGTAGTAGCAGGGCGCCATTAAAAAACGCTTATAGAAACATATAACACTTGACCAAAACCACCACCAGGCAAATATGCTGTTCATTCAGGTGTTTTATTCCACATTTGAATGCAGGTGTTATGTTGGTGCATTCAAAAAAATCACTGCAAATGTAATAAATGTAAAATTTTATTCAGAAAACTCAGAAATTCAAAAACATCATAGCAGCAATTCAAAAACATAATAGTAGTCAGGATGGATCTTCTGCAGTTCCTTGGCGCATAAAAAACATTTTTATGTGGAGTTGGGAACGTTGTTTTTTTGGACAGTGAGGATGCGCTTGTAAACAGCCATGACCTCATCGATGCGATTGCTGAACTCGACTGCCCTCACCATGTTATCGTCCATTTCTTTGGAGGTCTTTGGCTGTATTAAAGAGGTCCTGCAAATTATGTAAAGTAAGGCGACCTTCGTCAGCGTCGTCGTCGGCAGCAGGCTCCTCTTCCTCCTCTCTCGCCGACTTGGTCATCTCCTGTAGGTCCTCCTCTGTCAGTGGGGCTGGGTGACAGCCGATGAGATTTGTAATCTCATCAGCCGTCATGTCCGAGAAGCCTTCAGTCTGGACCAACCGAGCCAGCCTGACAGCCTTATCGACGGCAGAGTGATGGATCTCGTTAGGCGTGAAACCCGCATAATCCTGAGTTATTTTTTCTGGCCACAATTTCCTCCAACTGGAGATGAGTGTCTGCTCTTTCATGTCCTTTAGAGCATTCTGGATATTATTCAGGCACATAGCTATGCTGTAGTCCAGGGGTGGCCAACCCGCGGCTCCCGAGCCGCATGCGGCTCTTAGCCCGGTTTCATGCGGCTCTTACGTTCATATCAAAGTTTGTATTTGTGTTTTATTTTTATTTGCGTGTGCGCTTCGCTTGAGTTCAATACGGTATTTTCGTCCAATGCGCATGTGCTTGGGATGAAAATACCTCAAAGTTTCCCAGTAGGAGCAAGGTCATTTGAGTAAACGTTTTTAACAGAGTGGGAGAGCTCCCGTGAACCAGAAGCGACAATGAACGGCGTCGCGCACACAAAAAGTATCCCAAAGATCGAGCGTCGGCTGAAAAAGCCACACCCCCTGCGAGGCAGACCAAGGCGAGAGTGCTCAGCCGGGAGCAGCCAATAGGAGAGCGAGGTGTACACCCACGTGGTGGGCGCGCTAGTTAAAAGCCATTCATAATAAATGACAGCTCACAAGGAGTGAATGTTGCACAAAAATAGGCTCTGATTTTATGCCAGAAGTCCCACTAAGTAACATGCATAGTAAAAGAAAAAAGCTATTGTAAATTATTATATTTTTGTTTGTGGACTTGGTTGAACTGAGAGTTTGTCTGTGTGAGACAGTGCACACAATGTTCATTGTTGATAATGACTGGCCTGTGCTGTTAGTACTGTAGGAGTCAATTTATGTCATTACTATGCTGGTGTGTGACATTTACAATAAATCTGGCTGAGTAAAGGTATGTGTGTGATGTGGCTCTTTGGCGGTAACACAGTAAAAAATGTGGCTCTTGGTCTCTGACTGGTTGGCCACCCCTGCTGTAGTCTTTCCAGTATGCCTTCATACTGAAGGTCTCATCGGGCTCTTCGATGGAAGAGATGAGACCCTCCATTGTCGCCTTGGTGTAGAGGGCTTTGAAGGCCCTGATAACCCCCTGATCCATGGGCTGGATGAGGGAAGTGGTGTTGGGGGGAAGGAACTCCACCTGCACCCCCTCATGGTGCAAATTAGCTGCATGTCCTCCTGCACAGTCCATGAGTAGAACCACTTTGAAGGGCAGTCCCTTTTCAGCTAGGTAAAGTTTTACCTGCAGAACGAAGGAGTTGAAGAACCAGTCATTTGTGAGGGTCTCGGTGATCCATGCCTTTTTATTGGACATCCAGTACACTGGCAGTAAGGCTTTGTTCTTGTTTTTCAATGCTCGAGGATTCAGTGACCTGTGGATAAGGCCGGGTTTCAGCATGAATCCTGCTGCATTGCCACACAAGAGCAGAGTCACTCGATCCTTGTGGGCTTTGAAACCTGTCTTTTGAAGTTCGTCCTTGAAAAGAAAGGTTCTGGACGGCATCCTCTTCCAGAAGGATCCTGTCTCATCCATATTGAAGACCTGCTCCGGGACATAGCCATTTTCTTCAATTATTTCCGGAAACACATCCTCAGCATAGCGCTTCGCTGCTGCGGCTGCATCTCCATGCAGCGACACATTCCTTAGCCCGACTCGCCGCTTAAACCTCTCAAGCCAGCCCTTGCTGGCATTGAAAACCGGTCGTGGGCTAGTCTGGCTTGAGGGACCGGGCAGAGGATCACCTTCGTCGACGTCTTCTTCCTCATCCAGAACGCTGACGTCGTCGTCACCACTCTCAAGCACCATGGCGTCGAACAAAGTTTTAGCCTTGCTTCGGATTAAGTTTCCGTCCAGGATGATTTGCTTCGCCCTACAATCACGGATCCAAATAACCAGTGCATTTTCCATTCGCACCATGACCTTGTTCTGGGTGTTCACAACCCTTTTGGCATCTTTTGTAAAAGATGTTGCAGCAGTTTTGCGGATGTTCTTCTCCTCCTTTTTTATGTACCGCACCGTGGATTCATTCAGGCCGCAATGTCGAGCTACGCTAGCGTAGCTACTTCCTGCTTTCAACTTGTCCAATAAACTCACTTTTTCGGTGATTGTCAACATCTTCCGCTTTTTCTTCGGCTCACTAGAAGCACCAAGGGATGGAGAGCGTTTGGGAGGCATCACGAAGGGCTCCACAAAACTTTTGAGCTTAACTTGGCGAGAAGCATACTGTTTAGCACGAGATAAGCGTGGACTGAGAATGGGCATCGGGAGAAGCTTGGGTTTCCGTGGTGAATGGGCCAATGGGGAGTCGAGTACATTCAGTGAGCAATCAGCTTGCGCGCTTATGCCCGTGATGCGGCCGTGGCGCGGGCGTGATGCGGACGTGACGCGACCGTGGCGCGGGCATGATGCGGCCGTGACGCGGCCGTGATCCCCCATGATGCTTTGCGCATACGTGCATTTTTTGTGTTTTAAAATTTATAAAATGATGAAATTACTAATTCTAATTGAATATTTTGTTTCCACACCCTGTAGGACGATGTAATTTATAATTTTAATTTAATATCTTTAAAAAAAAAGAATTTTCCTGAAAAAAATCCGCGAAGCTCTGCAGGCGCAATAAGTGGAAGTAGCAAGGGTTCACTGTACTAAAATTAGACTGATTTTGCGGAGGGGAGAGAAAGACGGACAGAGAGAGGGGGGGGACTTTTTGCACGACAACGCGCTCGTAACATAACTGACACACTCAAAAATAAGTTCAATCAAACCTTACACTAAACCTAATTCAGGGTGTCTGCAGGTCAGAACAAGTGCAATTTTAGACTATTTTATACCTTTTTTAGATCATTGTGGGTTAAACTTAAGACCTTCACGAGTATTAATAATAAGTGAAAACAGATCCAGATTGCATTCAACTGACATTTAGTGTCATTGAAACAAACAGCTATAACACGCAACATTTTCAGGCGTTTTAATATTTTTTTCAAAATAATGCCTCAATTTAAAATGCAGAACATTGAAAAGAACCACGTTAATACATATTTAAGATATTGAGATGGGCAGATAAATACAGAGCCCAGTAGTGATAGTGTGTGTGCGCGCGCGAGTAGTGTGCAGCACTAGATGCTTCGTAGCTCTGCACTTTCGGCAGCAATTTCGATCTCCAGATTTGTAAGCCAGGTGAGTTTGTCTTTAGCAGCCCTCCTTAGAGCATTTGATTTAGACTTTTAGAGAGATTCTCGATGTTGTCGTTTGCGCTGTATGAGTATGTATAGTGTTTCGCCACGGTGTTCAGTGCCCACAAAACTTCTGCCTTCATTGTTTGTGTCGAGCCCATTAGGCCGCGTATGTCATTTGAAGTATCATTTGTCCATGTGTCTGCCAACGAATAGCACTGGGCAATTCTACGAGACTCACGTGCTGATTTCAGAGAGGCCTGGTGTATATTGGATTTAACGTGAGATTCGAGGGCCTTTAATCCCAGGGTTCCTAGCTTCAATGGTCTTTTGCACTACGTGCAGTACGCCTCAGTGTCATTGTCAGGAACACGGTTGAGCCAGTCTGCAAAATCCTGTCGTTTGAGCCAGCAATTCTAAATCTGAATTAACCCATTACTTATATTTTGTCCAACTGCCATTTGTCTTTCATTACTCGACAACTATTTGCGCCCTAGCGCCAATATCCTGCGACGACCTACACACTTCCGCAGTGAGTCTGTAGTTTTATTGTGCTTTCCGCTAGCAGTGATTTCCACTAACACAACCAAAAAGGGCAATAAGTCACCAAAAAAACGGAAATGTCTTCTACATCGATATTTAGCACTTTTGCACTAGGTCTTAAATGACCCAAATGATATTTTAGACTTACAGTTGAAATAATCTCGGTATTTTAGATTTTTTTTTAATTTTCTAAAATTGAAAATGTCTATATTTGGACTCCACGTACACCCTGTTGAATCAAATTTTGTTTTAATTTTTTATACCTTTCTTCTCCCGGGTTGGCTCTATTTGCCCCGCCTCCACTAGGACTTTCAGATGCAACCTATCAAGGATTGTTGGCTTTTATATTCCCTTCAAAATATTTCAAAAATGATGCACTCAAATGTCCTCACAATAAGATAATGCACAACCGCTTGTCAACGAGAAATACTGTATATATCCATTCGCACTGACAAACGGGAAAAAAAAACATGCAAAAAAAAAAACCTTACAACGCTCCGCCGAGTGCTGGACATTACACGAGGGAGTTGCGACCAGAAAGACAGTGCACATGATGTTCTCATGAGCAGCCTCTTGCGTCCGATGTATGCTCGTATTCCAAAATTTGTCTCGTATCTCAAGATAAATATTTGCCCGAAATTTTACTTGTATCTCAAATTGCTCGTATGTCAGGGCACTATTATGTCGAGGTACCACTGTACATATATGACGCCAACAGTGCAACATACCTGATCCAGTGAGAAGGCTATAATATAGGAAAGTTTCTTCTTCCAGCCGACCTCGTAGAGTAAAGGTTCATCACATATGTTCTCACATGAGTCACAATGCAGCCAGCGTCTTTGAGAAACAGAGTAAACCTCCGTCCATACATGATCTGGAAAATGATACAACTGTGCTTTACCTAAATATACAAACATTTCTACACATGGAAATACGGAAAATGCTCTTCTGGTGTGTCATAAATAACACTTCCAATTAATCTTGCGCAACACAATTTTATGTATTTTAGTATGATTACAAAAATTGCTCTGTGATTTAATATAGGTATCTCTCTCTGTGTCTCTCGGGCTCTCTGTCTGTCTTTTTGTCTCTACATATTATATGTGTAGATGTATACATGTATATATGCATATATATATATACATATATACATGTGTATATGTATATATATGTGTACGTGCGTATGCATGCATACATATATACATGTGTATATGTGAATATATGTGTACGTGTGCGTGCGTATGCATGCATGCCTGTATGCCTGCATGCCTGGATGCTTGTATGCCTGTATGCCTGCATGCATGCATGCATGCACGCACGCACGCACGTACTTATGTATGTATGTATATATATATATGTATATATATATATATATATATATATGTATATATATGTATATATGTATATATATATATGTATATATATATATATATATACATATATACATATATATATATATACATATATATATATATATATATATATATATATATATATATATATATATATATATATATATATATATATATATATATATATATATATATATATACACACATACACAATTAGAAATTGTCAAAAAATGTATAAGATGCAGAAAAAACATAATTTGACAGGTATGTATATCCATACCTGTGCTGTCCCAGATGTACCTGGCTTCAAGGCCCACAGCTCTGCAACATAGGGTGAAACAGTTGGCCCACTCCCCACATCGTCCCTTCCGGGTTGTGAGAAGCTTCTCTGGGTTGTTATAGCTTGTATTATATACAAAGATGAAAAAGAGGTAACTGTTAGACAATTGATAAAACTTGTGCTGGGCTCACACCTAAAGACATATTACTAGCTCACATGTAAAGGCAGATTGAGTCTTATTCTCTACATCGTGGAGAGTCCCTAATTATAAGATATATAAATAATTACACAATATACCACCCAGATTTGTCAGATAATATTGTCCGGATTTTATTTGATATTATTATATATTTGAAAAATGTACTCTTAATAACCTTGGTTAGTCTAAATAAAGAGGAGTGTTAACGCCCTGGACTGCTTAGAACTGCAACTGCATCCTCTGCCTCCCTATAGAGAGTCCCCAAAGTTTCCTGAAGTTTGGCTTCGCTACTAAACTTTACCCCTGGAAGTCTGAACAAAGAAGACCCAGAACGCTTTGCAGCACTGGTAATCTGTTCCAGGAACTGCACCAGCGTCCACCAAGTCTTTCTGACTTTTGTCTGTTTTTACGATAAACTTCTCACTTTCCACCCCTCCCTTTAGAATTAAGACGTCTATTGTTATCAGGGCCCTCAAAGTTAATAAAACAACAGAAAATATGTAGAAGGTAAGAACGGAGTTGCAAGTGAAAATTCCAGTAAACTGTCATTTCCTCTTTACTTGTGCATGTATTTGGGAATGTCAAATGGCGAACCTAAAAAATAAATATAGAGTATGTATCTGTTTAGCAGCATGTAATAGTGGTACCTACAGTGTCTTAATGCAAGGATCAAAGTGCAAAATAAAAATATGCAATGCTAAGACGGAAGTAGAAGTCTCAGAACATGAATTATTGATATGCATCTGGAAGTGTTCATTTCAGAGTGCAGTGACAGCATTTAATTGAGTCTGGATTAGTTCCTCAGGCACTCGAGTTGATTTTGGTAACAGTTCTTGGGAAGAAAGTGTCCTGAGACTGTTTTGGCTGGTATGGTTCTCCCGCGCCTGCCCGAGGACAGCCGGTTAAAGAGGTGGAAGTCGCGATGTGAAGTCTTTTGTGATTCTTTTTTCCCTTGCGTGTTGAAAATGTGATGTACACATAAGTATCATTTATCAGTTATGATACATTTATATCTTCAGGCTTTTTTCTAGCAATGAAGGACGCTATTTGCAAGCACAGTAATACATTGACATACGAGTGCCCCAACACAACATACAAGCAATTTGAGATACAAGTAGATTCCTGCCTTGAGATACGAGACAAATGAGATACGAGCCAGGTGGCCGAGACGTGAGAGGCTGCTTAAGATTTCAGCACAATTTTTTTGCCACATCTCTCTTGTGCAATGGGCGGAGCATTGCATTTTTTCCATGTGTTTTTTTGCATTAGTGTTGGGTTTATTCTGTATTACTGTTATACATATGTGTAGTAATTCATTTCTTTGTTAAATCATTAAAAGTCTTTCTATTGTTCGGCTCGAGGTCATAAACTGCCGCCTAGTCAACTCTCACATGGACTTATTCAAGGCAAAGAGACGCCAAGGTCTAACAACAGATACGGATATCTGCCACTTCCATAACACTCGGGACACTTCGGGCTTCTTTATGTAATTGTTATATGATTGTTAGGTCAAACGAAGGTGTGATTGTTTTATCCCAAATGCCTTAAAGCCGTACGCAAAGTACTGTTCGAGAGGATACTTTTGAAGATCTCCTCCCTTAAGGTTTCTTATCCTCGATCCAATCTATTTCAATAAATGTGAATAATTGAATAAGATGTCTGCCTGCAGTTATTGATACTTAAAAACAAGGGTAATTATTAATGAACCTATCATTTGGTCCTTCGAGCCGGATAAGTCTTCAACCGTCGAGAAACCAGGCGGTTTTGAAGATGTCAAACAGTAGTGCCTGGGTTCTCGCTCCGGTATATTGACCTCCATGGCACCAATCAAAAAACACAAAAAGACAAACCATCATTCACGCTCGCAAAATGCTAGAGTGTGTGTGTGTCTTCAATGATCTACTATTGAATGTGGGGTGGATCCAGACCTTCCGGAATGTGGGGTATTCTGGCGTCCTCGAGAATTTGTGGATTTTCTCCGAGTACTCCAGTTTACTCCCACAAAATGAAATTATGGATGCTAGACTGGTTGAACACTCTAAATTCTTCTGTTTATGAGTGTGAGCGTGAATGATGGTTTGTCTTTTTGTGTTTTTTGATTGGCAGCCCACCGAGACATAATCTATCAATAAAAGATCAAGGTTGAAAAATAATTTGGGCTTGAGTCAAGGGAAGTCCTATGTCTCGACAAGGGGGATGGTGGCCTTGCTACAACGGCACTACAAGGATTATGGTTTAAATGTATATGCATACCTACATATCCATTTCAAAAGATACATATAGATTTTATTGAATTAAGTAAGATATCATCCCACGATATGGAATTCCAGAAACTAACTATAGTGATAATGGCACCCACTTTGTTAATGAAATAATTGCGCCGACCATCCACAATTGGCGGGCCTTATATGCTATTATTCACTATACAATGACAATTGGATGATGAGGCAAATCTAGGGATAAAAAACAACAAATTTAGACTATCAGAGGGAGATTTTGCTTCTCAACAGGAAACGGACGAAGTGATGGTCATTCTTGAAGACTGGGTGCTGATACGCATCATAAAAGAGGAAACATCGGAGCAACGCAAAGTGGGAGGGTCCATCTTACTGAAAGGGGACACGGATGCACCTTTCCCACAGTAAGAAGGTGGTCTAAATTGAAACGTTTCAAGAGGAAAACTCCCTAAACAAAGACAAAAAGTCATTGCAGAATGGAATACAGTGGGTCCAAAGAAAGCCACCTCTCGCTGTCTGTCTGTCTCGCTCCCTTGCTGTCTGTCTGTCTCGCTCCCTCGCTGTCTGTCTCGCTCCCTCTCTCCCTCTCTCCCTCTCTCCCTCTCTCCCTGCTGTCTGTCTCTCTGTCTCTCTGTCTCTCTGTCTCTCTCTCTCTCTTTCTCTCTCTTCTCTCTCTCTCTCTCTCTCTCTCTCTCTCTCTCTCTCTCTCTCTCTCTCTCTCTCTCTCTCTCTCTCTCTCTCTCTCTCTCTCTCCCCCCCTCTCTCTCTCTCTCTCCCTCCCTCCCTCCCTCCCTCTGGACAGGTTTGGTCAGCCCAGGCATCTGGACAGGTGTGGTCGCCCGAGGCATCTGGACGGGTGTGGTCGGCCGAGATATCTGGACGGGTGTGGTCGGCCGAGCCATCTGGACGGGTGTGGTCGGCCGAAGCATCTGGACAGGTGTGGTCGGGCGAGGCATCTGGACGGGTGTGGTCGGGTGAGGATTTTGGACGGGTGCGGTCGGCCGAGCCATCTGGATGGGTGTGGTCGGCCGAAGCATCTGGACAGGTGTGGTCGGGCGAGGCATCTGGACGGGTGTGGTCAGGTGAGGATTTTGGACGGGCGAGGAGCTTGGACAGGGGCTCGAGTGACCAGGCCCTCCTTCCACTTCGCCCTGCGGTGCGGCGCTCGCCACCTCCTGCGGGAGGATGGCACCGCACCCCCGCCGTCACGTGGTGGCTCAGCTTGGTAGGCCAACCCACCATGCAGATGCTGGTCGGGGATATCCGGGTAGGAATGAGCGGAAAAAAGGTAGGGGTCATCATCCTCCGGGGCCCGAATTGGTAAAAGAAAATCACTGTCTGAATCAATTTGCTCACCATCTTCTTCATATTCAGAATAATCAGTCCCTCCATTGTGAATAAAATCCGCTGGATCTTGACATCAAATAACAAGGGGCGATTAACTGTGGTTGTCGGCACCTGGGCATAATGACTTAACTCATCAGGCAGCCCAGTGCGACGGGCTGAGCGGAGGGAGGGCATAGGAGCGGGTGGAGGATCAGGACTTCCTCTTAACCGAGATTCCTGTGCTGCAAATACGTGGCTGAGGTGCCTCCCCACGGCGTGTCCATATTGAACTCCTCATGTGAGCTTGAGTGGTTTCTGTGGTCGGGTGACTTGTAGGAGGATGGCTGGCGTAAACGAGCGCGTCGGCGCGAGCGTGGGTCGCGTCCCGCTGGGTCCATTTGGTCGGA
>NC_135528.1:2500-50000 GCF_051989575.1 Stigmatopora nigra | reverse complement strand
AACTCTCCGAGTTCCAAAATCTGGCTGGAGAAACAGATTGTGTTTGCCGCTTTGGGTTTTGACAAAATGCGTTTGCGAAGGAATTCTGGGACATTTGGGGGATGGGAATCCCATATCTACAACAAATTAGAGGAAAATTTGGAAATAGGCTCTATTTGGCACTGGATGCCCAAGATCTGGTGGGGCCTTTAGTGGTATGAAACAAGTGATGAGATTATGTCTATATTCAAAAATAGCATCTCCAAATTATAAGAATATCAACCTTTGAGTAACACTTTAGGTAGATGGCTTGTCTAGGAATAAAATGGGATGGGCAAAATTTGAACGGGATGTGTGATACATTGACGACTACTAAAACAAACTTTAGAGGTGAAACTATTGCCACCTCAATCGTGTGTACAAACAGCCAAACAGGTAGCATTAAATACAGTATAACTTAATGCAAAACATGGGGGTCATTTTTTTACAAACGTAGTACAAAACTACTAGAGTGGGGGTGTGTGTTTCAATGTGTCACAACTTTTCAGTTATTGCATTATTGACACACAGATAGGAAATCACAGCCACTCGTATGACCGTCGCTCATGCTGACTGACAGGGGCGATGAACGGCGGCACTTTAACTTCCAAAACAAATTTCTATTTGTAGATGTGTGGCATGCAAATCTAATGCATTAATTACCTGGTTCCTTCTGTAATTAATATTGCTGATAGGGCAGCAAAAGTGGGTGGAGCTACCAAGACGCCCCACTGGGGATGGTGATTTACACCTGTGATGAAAATTTACAGGCCACTGATGTATGGGTAAACGACCCAAATTAAAGTACTGGTGATTAGCGCATCGACCTTATGGTTCGAAGATCTACTAAGGAATGCGGGGTGGATCCAGACCTTCCAGAGTGTGGTGTATTCCTGGCGTCCTCAAGAATTTGTGGGTTTTCTCTGGGCACTCCAGTTTACTCCCACAAAACGAAATTATGGGTGCTCGACTGGTTGAACACTCTAAATTCCTCTGGTCATGAGTATGAGCGTGAATGATGGTCTGTGTTTTTGTGTTTTTTGGTTGGCTGGCCACCGAGATATATTCTATCAATAAAATATCAAGGTGGAAAAGAATTTGGAAATTTGGAATTGATTTATGAAATCGCCAATAGGCCTTGGGGATGGCGTGACAGATTGGTACAAAAACAAAGGGAAAAAAACTAATTAGGAGCACAGCTTACCTAGCTAGTCATGGGGAGTCCTATGTCTCGAAGAGGGGGATGCTAGCCTTGGTATAACGGCACTACAAAACTTCTTGTTTTAATCTCTATGCGAACATTTTTTTTGCAGAGCATGTTTCACTTGTGCTCGCCATATTCCCCAAGGGGTTCCCAAAAGCTACGTATCCATTTCAAAAGATACATATGGATTTTATTGAATTAAGTAAGATATCATTCCACGATATGGAATTCCAGAAACTATCTATAGTAGTAATGGCACCCATTTTGTTAATAGAATAATTGAAGGAATTGGCACTTGGTTCCATATTTTGTTGAAAAATCATTGCGCCTACGGTCCACAATCGGCGGGCCTTGTCTAACAAATGAATGGAACTATAAAATATAGACTAAAAGAATGCATGGAAGAAAAAAAAAAGGCCATGGACAAAATGTATTGATTTAGTAAAATTATATATTAACATCACAACTTCAAATGGATTAACCCTATATGAAGTCCTGTTTGGTAGACCCTACAAATTGCCATTATTCACTTCCCATTGGGAATTGGATGATGAGGCAAATCTAGCTGAGTACTTGAAATTTTAGAAAAACGCACCCAACTTAAGTTACCAGAGGGAGATTGTGCTTCTCAACAGAAAAACGTACAGGGCGACGGTGATTCCTGGAGACTGGGTGCTGATACGCAGCATAAAAAAGAAACATTGGAGCGACGCGACGTGGAAGGGTCCATATCAAGTGTTCCTAATTGTGGGATAGACCTGCCAACTGGCTTAATAATTGCTTGTTCATGTTGAGCCATGTGGCCAAACTGGTTTTATAATTATTTGTTAAGACAGTGGCTAACTAGCTGGCCTTGCAATTGTTTGTTCGCCTGACGAAATGTAACATAGGCTGGCTAACAGGGTTTGCAATTGTTTCCTTATATTGAGCGATGTGACCAACTCGCTTTGGAACTGTTTGTTCGAATCGCGCAATACAAGATAGGCTGCGTGAGTTTGTGTGAGCTATAAAAATATCGTGTTTGCATACAAGTTAAACCTGCAAATGTCTAACCATATTAGCCCAAAGTTTTGTTTACATAAACTTCTGTCCTACATCACTGTCTTAGAAATATTACCCTGTCTTCCTCTATAAAGACTGACCCAGTGTTCATCCAGAGAGAATTGCGAGGACGACAGACTTAGCGGTTCACTGCTGTTCGAGCTTTCTCCTCCATCCTGCAGTCCGGAAATGAACCTATTTCCTATTTAAATTGATCTCACTCTTTCTTAACCTGCTCCGAAAGTTGTATTTTCAGATATATCACTAACCACACCAACAGTTATCAAAATAGCTGAGAGGGGAACCTGGATCCACCTTTCCCACAGTAGAAAGGTTGTCTCAATTGAAACTCCCTACACAAAGAAAAATAGTCATGTTAAAAACAAACATTGCCCTTTGGTCAATGGGATTAATGATTGTGATTCTATTCCTCTCCACAGTAGGGCTGTTTTCTCCAGTTGGAGAGAAAGGCAGAGGCGTTTCAATTGAGGATACACCTTCCGGGAGGGTAAAGCGAGCAACATTTACACTTGAATAACATTACCTACTAAATCAAATTTCCAAACAAGCATTGGAGATGATACCCCCCATCCGATTGAGCACCAAACAATGTTTTGCCTTCCATACAATAAGACTGCCGATATCTTCCTTTCTTGGGAAAAATATATTTAGACTCGGCAATATCCCTGTTACCATACAAGCGATCAGACTATGCTGGGGAATGTGTGTGGTACATAACAGCCGAAAACAGAGATTGGGAAAGCCATGTTGCAGAAACTGGTCAAGATTTGAAAAGCTTGGACTGACAGATTAACTTGTGGAAATAATTTCTGCAACAGGGATTTCCCAAACAGAGGGAAATTGGTTGCTGTTAATGGAAAATGCAGCTGGTGCTATAAATCAAACATGCAGTGTAAAGAAGAGGCACTAGCACCATGTGGAGCTACTTTTGCACTGTAAAGGGGTGGTCTCAGTTAAATCGTTGAGGGGATGAGTAAGATAAGCTTTCTGGCTTAATTTAATGCGGGAACCACTCCAATATTGATTGCAAAGACTATTGCTCACCAGGCAATACCATAAAACTGTAGGGAACTCTTTTAGATTGGTTTTGACGTCTCCATATGCGAAAGGTGAAGGCGATTCAATTGAGACTAAACCATTTTACAAAGGGTTAAAACAAACGACCAGACAAGGGAAAATACAATCGGATATAACAACTCCCTCAATCCCCATTCTTTGGGGTAAGTGTCCATTCAAATGAAAAACGTGTCCTACTTTTACAGAAAAATATTGAAATAGTGTCTAACCTGTTACACAGTAAATGGCAAGTAAATTTTTACACTGTGTTAACTTTACCGGTTTGAACCTTACAGGGCATGGTCTGAAACTGGGTGCGGTAGACAAACTGCACCACTGATTCCACAGTTTGGCTTATGATGGAGAAGTGGGGCATCTAACTCCTGTCAAAAAAATACAGGATTATGTATGTGCTTTGGTTTCATAGTTTTTACCAGTGTCTGTTTTAGAGTGGAGGAGATACAATTGGCGGCTCAGAATTTCGGTGTGGCGGCTGGCCTCTCTTAACGACGTCGAGCCTCATCGAGGGAGACGATCCGACTTATGGGTTGGTTTTGCAAACTGCAGCAGGAGTCTATTTGTATTTAGGTTCCGCCAAATAAAACTATGAATGGGATAAATAACATCCATTACAATGTCAAAAAATAAATTGGATTTGCAATGAAGGAACAGCTGGCAGCCAGCAGTGTCAGGACTGACGCAGGGCCACAAACGCGGCTGGTATGCTTCTGACGGTTGGTGTTCTCTTGATGGAGCAGGGGGCGTATGCAATGTATGAAAATGTTGCACTCAACAACACGTCCCCCAATGGGTTCCTCACCTGGGCCGTTGAAGGCCTGACCCTGAAACCAACCGGTAGCGAAGAGGCACTCTGGAATGGAACTGTCCACCTTGTGGCAGACTGGTGGGATAAGGCCTACGCCAAATGCAAAACAATTGGCTTTCAACGAGGTAATATCAATAGCTGTTTTGCCTAATACTTTGACAATGAGTGGATGTTGTCTTATTCCCTTCTTACGCTTATCCTAGACCAGCTTAAGGTTGATACAGTAGCTCCAACAAATTCTGAATCACAAGGATTGTATCTGCTCATTAGACAGCTTACTGTCGATAACATTGATGTCCAGGAAAATACTAATTATGAAAATGAGTTGAACGAGAATGATTGTTTTTCCTTTTTCGGGCCAGATATGCAAAAAAGGTGAATTCAGGTAAAGATCGAGACAACGGATTTCCCCCAAGTGGTTTGTATTTGCCTTAAAATGATTAATAGTAAACATAATAAAAACGGGGGAATGTTGGGGTTATTCTGGGATACTATTATAAATGTGAGCATTAATCGATATATGTATACAGTGGTACATCGACTTACGATCGTAATCCATTCCAAGATTGTGATCAAACGACAAGCATATCGTAACTCAAGCGGACGTTTCCCCCCATTGAAATGAATTGAAAAAAAAAAAATTTGTTCCAACCCTCTGAAAAAAATAGGATATTGGACTGGAAAATAGTTATTTCTTCTAATTCGCCACATATTGACAAAGTAGAAAATAACGAGTGGTTTAATCGTAAAAAAATGTTTATTAGATGTAAAATTAGACGCATTTGGCATAGGAGAGGGACAATGACACACGGAGGCAGAGGTGGAGGCTGTTCGGGGGGACTTTATCTACGGCAACAACACACTCAAAGGAACAAACAGATTAAAATTAACTTGGATAACTATATACAGACACTCAACTTTTAATGTAACTTCAGACAAACTGAATTCTAATTTTGTTTTAATATTTTTTTTACCTTATTTGTTAAGTCTTCAAAACGAACGCATCATGTGCTATTAGGAACTTGCCTCTACTTCGAAATGTTTCAAAAATGACGCACACAAATGTCATCACAATACGCTAAATCCAAGCTTTATAATTAGCGCGCCACATCACTTGTAGGTCTCTTGAAGGTACGTGTGTTTTCCGCATTGTACACTAGCGCCTTAATTTTACAGTCACCGCTCGCATTAGCACACAACGCTAGCGTTAAGCGGTCCTTCATGGATTTGTGTCCCGATAATGCCTTCTCATCTGCCACGTTGAATGTCCGCCTGGGCATCTTTTTCCAAAAAAGACCAGTTTTATCGCAGTCGAAAACTTGCTGGGGGATGTAACTTTCCTCAGCGATAATCAAGGCAAATGTCTTGATGCGTCCTTCTGCTTAAAGATGGTGGAAATGGTTGAAGTATTCCTCTCGTATTGCCTAGCGAGCTCAGTAACACGTACTCCACTCATATTTTTTATTATTTCGCAATTCATGTCCATTGTCAATGCCTTTTCTTTGCAGAACTCTGCCGATCCATTGTAATATTGTACTGTACTGAAAATGTACACAACGCGGGGAAGAAGCAGGAAGGTGGGGAAATGCAAAGTACGCCCAGTTGTCTAAGAAATATTTTATACACGAAAGGGATGCAAAATAGACAGTGCCATGGCCACCTGGCTTGGCCGCGATAAGTGAATTCCCGCGAAGTAGGGATGCCCCTTCAAAAATGCTTAAAGAAACGTATAACTCGTGCCCAAAACCACCACCAGGCTAATATGCTGTTCATTCAGATGTTTTATTTCACATTAGAATGCAGGTGTTATGTTGGTGCATACAAACAAATCAAATACAGTATAAATACAGTACAAAAAACAGTAAAAAATTGCAAATTTAATAAATGTAAACTTTTATTCAGAAAACTCAGAAATTCAAAAACATCATAGCAGTCCGGATGGATCTTCCGCAGTTCTTTTGCGCATAAGAAACATCGGTGAACGTTGTTTTTTTTTTTTGGTCAGTGAAGATGCGCCTGTAAACAGCCATGACGTCATCGATGCGATTGCTGAACATGACGGCCCTCACCATGTTATCGTCCATTTCTTTGGCCTTTTTTGGAGGTATTTGGCAGCATTGAAGAGGTCCTGCAAATTATGCAAAGTAAGGCCACCTTCGTCAACTTCGTCACGCTCGTCTTCGGCAGCCGACTCGTCTTCCTCCTCCTTCGCCGACTTGGTCATTTCCTGTAGGTCCTCCTCTGTCAGTTGGTCTGAGTGACAGTCGATGAGATTTGTAATTTCATCAGCCGTCGAGAAGCCTTCAGTCGGCAACAACCGAGCCAGCCTGACAGCCTTATCAACGGCAGAGTAATGGATTCTGTTAGGCGTGAAACCCTCATAATCTTGAGTGATTTTCTTTGGCCACAATTTCCTCCAGGTGGAGATGAGTGTCTGTTCTCTCATGTCCTTTAGGACATTCTGAATGTTAGTCAGACACGTGGCTATGTTGTAGTCCTTCCAATAAGATTTTATGCTGAAGGTCTCGTCGGGCTCTTCATTGGAGATGAGACCCTCCATTGTCGACCTGGTGTAGAGGGCTTTGAAGGCCCTAATAAACCCTTGATCCATGGGCTGTATAAGGGAAGTGGTGTTGGGGGGAGGGAAATCCACCTGCACCCCTTCATGGTGCAAATTAGCTGCATGACCTCCTGCACAGTCCATGAGAACCACTTTGAAGGGCAGTCCCTTTTCAGCCAGGTAAAGCTTTACCTGTGGTATGAAAGAGGTAAAGAACCAATCATCATATCATCATAGGGCGCCGTTCAAAGCGGTTGCATGTTGCAATAGCTCCCTAAACCCTCACTCGAATTCTGTTTGTACAGCTTTTTTACGGATTTTTATCCTTTATTTTATGTTTTTATTGTCTCTTAAGACTTTAGTTGTTACTTCACTTTATATATTATATTCGATACTTTAATGTTTTGGGACTTTACTTTCAAGACTCTACTCCAAGACTCAAGCTGTGCGAGAGGCAGTCTTTGATCTACTAGTTTAGTCCATCTTTTCAAATTCAAATTTCAAATTTTGGAGACTATTTTGACCCACCCAGCCATGCCTATGCTGCTTTACACGAAGGATCAACTGTTAGCGCTACGCAACACCGGGATTCCCCTGGACTTGGACCTCCCCGCTGAGTTAAAGAGGAAGAGAAGAGGATGCAGAGCCGGACGAAAATGTCAGGAGAAAAAGCGACGCTTAAGACCCAGCATTCCTTCTATTATTATGGGGAACGTAAGATCTCTCCCCAACAAGATGGAAGAGCTAACGGCGCTGACCAAACAACAAGGACAATATCGGAGCGCCTGCATTATCTGCTTCACGGAGACCTGGCTGGATGAGCGAATACCAGACTCTCTCATCTCCTTGGATGGCTTTCAGCTGGTGAGGGCGGACAGGGACCCTGAGGAGAGCGGTAGGAAGAAAGGTGGGGGACTAGCTGTCTTTATTAACAGTAGATGGTGCAGTCCTGGGCATATTACTGTGAAGGAGCAATTTTGCACTCGAGATATCGAGCTAGTAGCTGTTAGCATCAGGCCGTTTTACATCCCCCGGGAGTTCTCGCACGTCATCATAATAACTGTGTATATACCTCCTTCGGCCGATGCAGCAGTGGCTCGTGAGCTGCTCCACACTACTCTGTCCCGGCTACAGACGTCACACCCCCAGTCTCTCCTTCTTATCTCCGGTGATTTTAACCATGCTCCCTTGACTTCAACTCTCCCCACCTTCACTCAGTATGTGAAGTGCTGCACCAGGGAACAAAAAACTCTGGACCTGCTGTATGCCAACACAAAGGAGGCATACAGCTCAGCCCCCCTTCCCCCACTGGGCCGCTCAGACCACAACCTGGTCCATCTGATCCCCACCTACATCCCTACGGTGAGGAAAATAAAACCTACCACGAGGATCATACAAAGATGGACCGAGGAGACCAGCATGGTACTGAGGGACTGTTTTGAGACAACCGACTGGGAGGTGCTGTGCAAACCACATGGGGAAGACATCGACAGCTTGACCCACTGCATCACAGATTACATTAACTTCTGTGTGGAGAACATCGTACCCTCCAAGAAGGTCCGTTGTTACTCCAACAATAGCCGTGGGTCACCAGGGATCTAAGGGCCCTCCTGAACAAAAAGAAGAGGGCTTTTAGGTCTGGGGAGAAGGAGTCTCAAAACGGTCCAGAAGGTGCTGAAGAGAGAGATAAGGAGGGGAAAGACCAGCTACAGGAGGAGGCTAGAGAAGCAACTCCAAAGAGGCAACACCAAAGAGGTCTGGAGGAGCTTGAGGACCATCTCGGGCCATGGAGGCAACAGTGGGAGAGGCCCGGAGTCCGGAGAGGGGGAGTGGGCCAATGAACTGAATCAGTTCTTTAACAGATTCAGCCCTGCCCCTGCTCCCCTGACCCCCCAGACCAGAAGCAACTCTACCCCCTCGTTCTCCTCTGCCTCCCCCTCTTCCACCGGTCTCTGCATCACTGTCGATCAGGTGACAAAACAACTAAAGAAGATCGAGGCAAGGAAGGCTACCAGTCCGGACTACTGAGAGAGTGTGCGGATCAGATTGGCACAGTGATTCTGCATATTTTCAACCTCAGCCTCAGTCTGCAGAAGGTCCCCACCTTGTGGAAAACTTCCTGCGTGGTCCCAGTCCCAAAGACTGCGAACCCCAGGGAGCCAAACCACTTCAGGCCGGTAGCACTAACCTCTCACCTGATCAAGACACTGGAGAGGATAATCCTCAACCACCTGAGCCCCCTGATGAATGCAGAGCTGGACCCTCTGCAGTTCGCCTATCGTCCAGGCATTGGTGTGGAAGATGCTACCACCTACCTGATGCATAGGTCTCTTTCACACCTGGAGAACTCGGGAAGCACGGTGAGAATGATGTTTTTTGACCTCTCCAGTGCATTCAACACCATTCAGCCGGTCCTTCTGAGAGGGAAACTGGAGGTGGCTGGAGTAAGGAACCACCTAGCTGCATGGATCATCGACTTCCTCACCAACAGACCACAATATGTGAGACTCCAGGACTGTACGTCTGATGTGGTAACTTGCAGCACGGGGGCCCCACAAGGCACAGTGCTTTCCCCACTCCTCTTCTCCCTCTACACGTCAGACTTCAAACATAATACAGACACCTGCCACCTCCAGAAATTCTCCAATGACACCGCCATTGTTGGACGAGTGACTGACAGGAACGACCTGGAGTACAGGGGAGTCATCACAGCCTTTGTCGACTGGTGTAGGCAAAACCACCTGCACATCAACACCAGTAAGACAAAGGAAATGGTCGTTGACTTTCGGAGGACACCTCAACAGACCACTCAGGTGAACATCCAGGGTAAAGACATTGAAATCGTGGAGAACTTGAAGTACCTGGGTGTTCACCTCAACAGCAAACTAGACTGGTCCACAAACATAGATGCCCTGTACAGAAGGGGCCAGAGCCGCCTCTACCTGTTGAGGAGCCTACGGTCCTTTGGTGTGTGCAGGTCACTGTTGAGGACCTTCTATGACACTGTGGTGGCATCTACTGTGTTTTATGCAGTGGTCTGTTGGGGAAGTGGGAGCACGGAGAGGGACAGGAACAGGCTGAACAAGCTGATCAGGAGGGCCAGCTCTGTTCTGGGCTGTCCTTTGGACTCTGTGGAGGAAGTGGGAGAGCGGAGGATGCTGACCAGGATGAGGTCCATCATGGACAGCACCTCCCACCCCCTGCACGAGTCGGTGGAGTCCCTTCGAAGCTCCTTTAGCAGTAGACTGCGGTACCCTCACTGCAGGAAGGAGCGCTTCTGCAGATCCTTCCTCCCATCAGCCGTCAGGCTCTTTAACTCAAAAAAGGCTGTGGGTTAGGACCTCCCGAATTTCGGATACAGTGTAGATGTGCTTGTATATATATGTATGTGTATGTATATATATATCTCAGCAACACAGTTACCTATTTATATATTTATTCATGTATTTATTTATTAACTTACTATTAAGTACCTATTTGTGTATAATGCCTTTCCTATTCCTGCATCCTTACCCTCTTCCTATTGCAACAAAGAAATTTCCCGATTACGGGATGAATAAAGTTATCCAATCCAATCCAATCAAGTGTGAGGGCCTTTGTGATCCATGCCTTTTTGTTGGACATTCAGTACACTGGCAGTAAGGCTTTGTTCTTGTTCTTCAATGCGCGAGGATTCAGTGACCTGTGGTTCAGGCCGGGCTTCAGCATGAATCCTGCTGCTTTGCCACACAAGAGCAGAGTCACTCAATCCTTGTGGGCTTTGAAACCTGTCTTCTGAAGTTTGTCCTTGAAAAGAAATGTTCGGGACGGCATCCTCTTCTAGTAGAGTCTTGTTTCATCCATGTTGAAGACTTGCTCCAGGACATAGCCATTTTTTCCTATCATTTCCGGAAACACATCCTCAACATAATGCCTCGCTGCTGTTCCGTCTGCAGAGGCTGCATCTCCATACAACGAAACATTCTTAAGTCCGCCGCTTAAACCTCTCAAGCCGGCCCTTGCTGGCAGCGAAAGCCGTACGTGGTCGTAGGTTAGTCTGGCTTGAGGCACCGGGCATAGGATCACCTTCGTCGTCGCCATCGTCTTCTTCCTCGTCTTGAACGTTGTTGTCGTCGTCACCACCCTCAGGCATCAAACAAAGATTTAGCCTTACTTCCGATTAAGTTTCCGTCCAGGCTGATTTTCTTCGCCCTACAATCACGGATCCAAATAACCAGTGCATTTTCCATTCGCACCATGGCCTTATTCTGGGTGTTCACAACCCTTTTGGCATCTTTCGTGAAAGATATTGCAGCAGTTTTGCGGTTTTGCACCGTGGAGTCATTAAGGCCACATTGTCGAGCTACGCTCGCGTAGCTATTTCCTGCTCTCAACCTGTCCAATAAACTCACTTTTTCGGCAATTGTCAACATCTTTCGCTTTTTCTTCGGCTCACTAGATGCACCAAGGGATAGAGAGCGTTTGGAAGGCATCACGAAGGGCTTCACAAAACTTTTACGCTTACCTTAAGCTTGGCGAGAAGCGTGCTGTATGCTAGCACGAGATAAGCGTGGACTGAAAATGGGCATCGGGAGAAGCTTGGGCTTCCGTGGTGAATGGGCCAATGGGGAGTCGAGTCTTCAGTGAGCATTCAGCTGGCCAATCAGCTTGCGTTTATGCCCGTGATGCCCCGTGGTGCTTTGCGCCTACGTGCATTCTTTGTTTGAAAATTTTGTAAAATGATGCAATTACTAATTCTAATTGAATATTTTGTTTCCACATCTTGTAAAATGATGTAATTTATTATTTGAATTTAATATCTTGAATTTTTTATTTATTTTTCCTGAAAAAAATCTGCGAAGCCGAGTCCGCGGTGGCTGAGCCGCAAAGTAGCGAGGGAACACTGTATGGTGTTTTTGAGGGTTAAAAGCGCTGCGAGCACATGGAAGTCACATGCCTTGCACACCCCTGGGATGTTTTGAATGGATTTACTGTAATATTTGGAATGCATGGGGAGGCTATTTTTGGGTGAACATCTGCTCGGTTGATCGCAATAAATTCAGTCAATCAAGCGGTCAGGGCCATACAAAAATTGAATTTAGTGCACAGACCAGGCACACCGGGCGATTAGGCACATCGATCATTTTAGAGAAAGTTTTACACTTAATGTTTATATTGACATTAGAACAGTCTTTTTTGTCATTTTAATTTCAAGTACAAAAATAAATTCATTTTATTTCTGAAATTTCACGTCACTTTCAGAAACATTAACATTACCAGTGATGCATGATGGACAGGTAGTGCGGAGACCTCATAGCATGATGAAGTTGGACTTTCTTCAGCATCCTCAGTCAAAAGATGGTTATCGTGCAATAATCCAAGTCTCTGGTCTCGTTGTGCAGCTATGGATTCTCTGATTGTCTTCAGTTGGTCCAACGATGTAGACTTTGGAAATACCAAATGTGTCTCTGTCTAGAATTATAAACATATGCAAAGTGATTCTAACAAAAGAATATATTTTTTAACTCTGACTGTGCCAACGTACTAGTACGTGGAGAAAATTCAATTTCCATACTCCACCAATGTCCTAGTACATTTTCACATTACCCGAGGCGTTTATTTAATTTTACCTCTTGACTGAAATGTAATTGGAGGAAATTTAATGTCACAGGCTCTCAACATATGTTCGTCACGTGACTCAGTCTATCGCAACCTAAAGTAATGTGTTATTACGAAGCTCAAAATCAGCCCAGCTCCTGCCCGCCCAGCTCCTGCCCGCTCAGTTCCTGGCCGCTCAGCTCCTGCCCGCCCGGCTCCTGCCCGCCCGGCTCCTGCCCGCCCGGCTCCTGCCCGCCCGGCTCCTGCCCGCCCGGCTTCTGCCCGCCCGGCTCCTGCTCGCCCAGCGACTGCTCGCCCAGCTCTTGCCCGGCCGGAAGCGGTGGCGACGCGCCAGGGTTGTGTTTGAGAGATAGCCGTGATGCAAAGCCTTGGAGCATCTGATTTAGAAAAATAGATTTTTTTTTTACTAGAATGAAGCGTAATTGCACATGCACTCTCTAGATAGCAGTGGAACGCTCACTGTCAATGTTGTCAATTTTAACAAGATACAATCTTACGCACTAGTGTACTTGGAATTTTAAACAAAAATTATATTATTGACAAGGGGGGCAGGGAGTTGGGGAGGGGGTTAGCGGGTGTAACATATTTTAAAATATACATTTCCGTTTGTGTCCTATTCAAAAGATATTTACCGCTAGTATGTAGGATGACTGTAAAATTACTGAACAAGGTGCATGTCACTATCTGATCATGGGGCCTTGGTAGCATTCTTCACAGGAATGTGTGAAAAGAGTACATAAATCTGGTGTTTATTATATAAACAATTGAGCTTCGTCCTGACAGTTGTAAAGCTTTTCCTGATCCGTCTAAAGATCCTGTCGTTATGGTTCAAAGGGAAGTGTCATATCATGAGAATCTCTGTCTCAACAGATATCCAAGTTAAGACTAAAGCTTAACTATTGTAGAAAGGGGTAACATTTGGAGATTTGGAGAAATATCCTTTTTGAAATGCTTTATGTTAATGTTTGAAGAGTGGCCTGTTATAATTAGATACAACTAGATGGGGATTGCAAATGTTTTATTAGGGTAAATGTTTCCAAGGAACAATTTGACAGGTAACTATTAAATGATTGTTACGTCTACGTGTAATGTCTGTCACTATTTCCAGGTTAACAGTTTATAAGGACAGGTTTCTAAGTATCAAGTTAAATGTTGTCTTATTTTTTTTTTTTTTGAGAATACTGATTAGTGTTGTAGGCTAACTTTGTTTGATTTTTGCCATTTATCCAGTGATTTGAAATGCATGGAACTACATTGAAAAAGCCTTAATGTCCAAAATTAACTGTAGATTATTTTTATGTTTTTGATGTTTAAGTAGATAATGGATAGAAATGTAACTACATTTTTATTTTATGTCTAACTATTGAAAAAAATCTAAATATAATATAAAAGTTTTATCAGAGATGATAAATAAACTACAAAGACAACTACAAACACAAATGTTAAATTATTACTAATAAAATACTAGATTGGGGTATTTTAAATTTCAAACAACTGGTTTTAATATGCAACGTGATACACATTATTGAATGAATTGGGACTTCCTAAAAAGAATACATGTTATAAGTTATGTGGTTTAATTGCTGTAAAGGGCACAGTTACTTAAAATATTTACCCTGAGGAACAGGGTTCAATTCTCTTAAGGAATATAAATGTTTGCATTTGCTTCTGAATATTAATTGATGTGAATGAGAGAGCAGTTTTCCTGAGGAGAAAACAGCCCTGGTTTTCCTTTTGTATTTTTCCTAATTTTAGTTTACACGATTTTTGTTTGTATCATTCGATTGTCTTTGAATCAAGTCTACCTTCTTATGTTCACCGGTCAGAAGTAAGGAATTTGCTTGACAGTTTGACTATTAATTACAGTAAAAAAAATGTATATGGTGTATGTAAATAAATTTGTATAATGGCAGAAAAAGAAAAAAAATAAAGCTCTTGATCTTGGCAAGGAAGCAACGATCATAATAGAATTTTGCCCAGCTATCGCCAGCCCAGCTCTTGCCCGCCCGGAAGCGGCAGCGAAGCGCCGCGGCCCCTGGACGAGGGGGCCAGCAACAGCTAGGGGGACGCTCCGGCGCCCCTGGACGAGGGGGCCAGCAATGGCGAGAGCGACGCTCCGGCGCCCATGGATGAGGGGCCGGTGGCGCTCTGGCGCCCTTTGACGAGGGGGACGGCGAGAGCGGCGCTCCGGCGCTCCTGGGGTTGGCGGTTGGCAGCCCCCAGAGCAGCCGGGGTAAGGTGCCTGACGACCAACTCTTACTCTTCTTAAAATGCCGATGTGGACGCCCGCTGGACTGGCCACGCCCACGTCTCGTCACTGGCTGGCGCGAAGGGCCGCTGGACTGGCCACTGCCACGCCTCGTCACCGGCCGGCGCGGACGCCCGCCTGACCATCCATGCCCACACCTTGTTGTCGGCCGGCGCGGACGCCCGTCGGACCGACTTCTTCCTCGTCTCGTTTCTGGCTGGCACAGATGCCCGCTGGACCGGCCACTCCCACGCCTCGTCACCGGCCGGCGCGAAAGCCCGCCGGACCAGCCAATACCTCGTCTTTTCACGGCTGGCACGGACACCTCCCGGAGGATAAAAATGGCTAAAACCCTCCCTTCCTGCATGCTTTTCGTTTTTTCATGGACATCCGGCATTGGGACGTCTAGAATCTGTCCCTTGGAGGGGAGGTATTGTCAGGAGCGGCCGTTTGTCCCTCCTGGCATGCCGTCAAGAAGCAGCAGGTGCGGTAAATCTGCTGATTACTTCTGGTTTTGGTATTTAAATGTCAATGAGTTCCAGGATCCGTCTTTTCTCCTCGATAATTCCCGTCCTCCTGTTTCCGGTTTGGTATTGCTTCCGTTTCCCAAGTCCTCGTTGCTTTGTAAAGATCACTCGAGTGATTAAAGATGTTGATTTGAAGCTACTCGCCTCATTTCACCTCCTGTTCCCATGACTGGGTCCAAATCCATTCACGACCGCGCCCCAACGACGCGGCGTGATCATAACATATCTAATCAAAGAGGATTTGATCTTCATATTTTCTTTCTAGTTTTTTTCTTACGATAACGAAGTAGTGCAGTGGGCCAAAACCTTTTCTCAGCACAGACCGGTAAAGCTCTTATTTTTTCGCAAACTATCGTATGCAGAGGGCGACAACTTAAGACAAGTGTGGCGGTGAGGGGCTATATGTTGCATGGGCAACGCCCATGACAGCAAAAAATAAGTAATAAAAACAAAAGCAATTATTTATTATCATTTTTATAATATCTTTTCTCATTTCAAGTAGGAGCCCGAGAGTAAAACATTATTATTTATTATCATTATTAATATTTATTATTATTATTAATATTTGGCTGGCGGACTGGTACCTGTTCCCTGCCCGTTAATTGGGGACCCCTAAAAGAGTGTGTGACGTATGTTTTTTTTCTTTGTGTGTACATCAAAATTGCAAACGTTTTTTAACCATTCTGCAAGTTTTGACATGTTAATTTTTACTTGATTGTAAGCATGCTCGTTTTATTACAGTTTTAGCTGTGTAAACATGTCATATTCAAAAGGCATGAATACTAGAATGTAGGACTAAATTAGATGAGAACTTTATTTCATCCCGTATTCAGGAAATTTCCTTGGTTGCAGTAGCAAGACAGAGAAGACATTGTAGACCTAGGTAAAAAAAACTGTAGCCACACACGGGAAGTCCACAAGGTGAGGACCTTCTGAGGTTAAACATGCAGAATCACTCTTTTGAGCTGATCCGCATAGTCCCTCAGTTGTCTGGAGGTTTAAAAGATCATCTTCCTTTCCTAAATCCTCCTAAACTGTCCTATCACCTGATCAGCAGCACCGGAGAGGCCAGTAGGGGGCTTCAAAGCACACAGCCAGCTCAGCAAGCACCGGCAGCTCCACTGCTCTCGTCTACTGCTCAAAGCTGATTGCGCGTGCATGACAGCGGAGGCACGGCTGAACAGCTCCCAAAGACATCTAGGATTAGCACAAAGAAACCAAGCCACCAGACGGATGGAGTCCAGTCACAAAGGTCGCAGAATAACAAAGCAAAAAGCACAAAGTACAAAGCAAAGTATATGGGAAAGCATTAAAAAATATATATATTAAACATTAAACATTAAAAATATATCAACATACAATTCAAAGCGATAAAAAAGCAGCAAAAACAAAACGAGCAAGAGCAGACGGAGCAACCGCTACCAGCTGACACTTGAGCGACGCCATCTTGGTTGCAGTAGCAAGAAAGAATAAAGACACAAGAAAAAGACATTGTAGAGTTAAATAAAACTGGACCCACACACAGGAAGTCTGGGGAACTTCTGCAGACCGAGACCAAGGTTGAAAATATGCAGTCACTCTTCCAAACTTAGCCGCACAGTCCCTTGGTTGTCTGGAGCTGAAGAATCAACAGTGACAGAGTAAAACCCCCCTCAACTCCATTTCCGGTGTGGTAAACACCGATAGCTCTTCCATCTTATAGGGGAGGGGTCTCACTTTCCCCATAATTATAGATGGAATGATTTTGAAGCGTTGCTTCTTTTCAAGGCACTTTTGTCCAGCTCCGGATTTCCAGCAGCGTCGAGGTGTTGCTCTTCTTCTGCTGCCTATTGTTCACAGCTAATCCTATGTCTATGACAGTGGAGGCATGGCTGAATGGTTCCAAAAAAGAACAAGCAGAAAGAACCCAAGCTAATAGAAGAAAGAAAGTTGGAAAAACAGGGAAAAAATGAAGTACATAATAAAATAAAAAGGAATGTATTAAGAAAGGCGAAAAACAAATAAGAGTGGACAGAGCTACTGCCACCACTGGCTCTCGCCTGATGGAAAGAAAATGACTTTACGCTTACTGAACAAGGTGTCTGTCACTATCTGATTGTGGGGCCTACGTAGCATTCTTCACATGAATGGGTGGACAGAGTGTATAGCACTTTCTTTGCTGTATAAACAATTGAGCTGTGTTCTGGCAGTTTTAAAACTTTTCCTGACCTGTCTAAAGATCCAGTGTTTATGGTTCAAAGGAAGGTGTCAAATCTTGAGAATCTTTGTCTCAACAGATGTCCAAGTTAATACCCAACAGTATTTGATTTCAAAACAGCAATGTTCCTTTGTGTCTGAAACCCACCTATTTGTATTCAAACTAACGCCTACTTTGGGCGGAGGCAATTAAGGCTTTTAAAAAAATTGTCTGCATGAGTCTCACCTTTTACACCTTTCCTAATAAAGAGATTTGGCCATTGAATCTTCAAATGTCTTACCTATATTTTGTCACTTGTCTCACCAAATCTTTCAGAACTAAGAGAAGAACAACATCCTACAGGGGCGCAAAAAAAATACAATCACTGGTTCATAGCAAGCTAAAGTGGTTAAAAGGTTATATTTTAACTGCAATGTAGCAATGCTAATGCTCCAAGTTTGATTTTTTAGTTTTTTTTTTCTGTATGTCTGGATTTTAGATCTACTGTGTTTTAATGAACAATAAACATTCTTGAACAGAACTTCAGTCTCAAATGCAATCGATGGGGCAAAGTTTAAACACGTGTCCCGATAAAATGCACACGGAGATAAATTGCAGTGAAGACTGGGATGTCTTTTAATCGTGTTTTCTTCATTGCAGTGAAGCATGGGTCGCCCCGACGTTTGGTCGCCCCGACGTTTGGTCGCCCTGACGTTTGGTCGCCCCGACGTTTGGTCGCCCAGACCAGGGGTGGCCAACCAGTCAGAGACCAAGAGCCACATTTTTTACTGTGTTACCGCAAAGAGCCGCATTTTTTACTGTGTTACCGCAAAGAGCCACATCACACACATACCTTTACTCAGCCAGATTTATTGTAAATGTCACACACCAGCATAGTAATGACATAAATTGACTCCTACAGTACTAACAGCACAGGCCAGTCATTATCAACAATGAACATTGTGTGCACTGTCTCACACAGACAAACTCTCAGTTCAACCAAGTCCACAAACAAAAATATAATAATTTACAATAGCGTTTTTCTTTTACTATGCATGTTACTTAGTGGGACTTCTGGCATAAAATCAGAGCCTATTTTTGCGCAACATTCGCTCCTTGTGAGCTGTCATTTATTATGAATGGCTTTTAACTAGCGCGCCCACCACGTGGGTGTACACCTCGCTCTCCTATTGGCTGCTCCCAGCTGAGCACTCTCGCCTTGGTCTGCCTCGCAGGGGGTGTGGCTTTTTCAGCCGACGCTCGATCTTTGGGATACTTTTTGTGTGCGCGACGCCGTTCATTGTCGCTTCTGGTTCACGGGAGCTCTCCCACTATGTTAAAAACGTTTACTCAAATGACCTTGCTCCTACTGGGAAACTGAGGTATTTTCAACCCAAGCACATGCGCATTGGACGAAAATACCGTATTGAACTCAAGCGAAGCGCACACGCAAATAAAAATAAAACACAAATACAAACTTTGATATGGACGTAAGAGCCGCATGAAACCGGGCAGGGAGCCACGGGTTGGCCACCCCTGGCCCAGACGTTTGGTCGCCCCGACATTTGGTCGCCCCGACGTTTGGTCGCCCAGACGTTTGGTAGAGCGGACTTTTGGTAGAACGAATGTTTGGTAGAACAGGTTCAAATTATGACAAGTTTACTGTTGAAACCAGCTCTCAAAATTGTAATCATGAGGAAGTGAGTTTAATATCTAAATATCTACTGTTGACAGAGAGTTTACTGTTCTCAAAATTGTATTCATGATCAAGAGTGAGTTTAATATCTAAATTTATCTAATATCAAAATATCCAAATATCAATAAGAGCACACATTTAACACATTATGTTATTAAACAAGTAATTTTGGATTAAATGTTTCCACCGGACATCAGGGTGCCACGCAAGATCTACATCAGGGTTACCACGAGCGATCTTCATTCTATTCTGCGCGGCCACGACCTATCTCGATTCTTTCCTGGACGGCGTGCAATCACAGACGGATGACGGAACGAAACGACCACGAATTGACCGTAAGTAGCACTGTTTAATGAAAATGACCCAGATATTTTGTCACCCAATGTTAAAATCTATCAATTGCATGCCAAATGGGTGAACATATCTGTTGGGTTAATTATATATGTGCTACGTTTTCTTTAAGTTTATACATTAGTATATAATGTATAACCTTGTAATTGTTTTGATTGCAAGCCTTGAATGGGCAGGAGAGAATGCTGTTCGGGTAGAATCATCTGTGAAGACAACGGGCCAAGATGGATTCTCACTTACATGTAACGCCAAAGATGTGCCCGATGTCTCCTTGTATTGTTTTATATTATATTAAAGATAACTAAAAATGAACCTAAAATTTTGGTCCTTACGAGCTTCATGGTCAACACACCGGAAAAGAATCCGGGGGCTGCTGATCGACATCTGGCAAAGACCGTGCGCTCGGCGTCTAAAAACCCTTTGCGGGCTGGATTTTCGACGGAGTGCCTGGATTCTCGACGGTTGAAGACTAATCCAACTAAGGGAGACATCTGAGGGAATCTCTGGTGAGTCCACATGAATGTTTGCATGTTGCGACGGAGGCTCCAAATGCATGAAAGGGGCACTTAATGTGAAGGTCCATTTTGAGAAATGAGACTTGCATCCTGGGGACGACGACTTTAAAACCCTGTCAAATACTAGTCTCTGGCAGGTAAAACTAAGGGCGTCGGTGTCCTGTACTATGGTCCGGAAAAGTACTTAAACTTCGAATTGTGTGTTGCGTGTGTAGTTCTGAAAAAAATAAAAACCAAGATAACCTAAGGAAAAACAGACTAAGGGCGGAAAAGGGAAAATAAAAGTTACTACCTAATTACACACAAACTTACTACAAAATGGGGAAAATCAAAGCGCTTCAAGGGTTAAATTGATGGATAAACAAATGTGGGTTTGCTGGCATAGAGATATGATATGTTGGGTGAACCAGGGAGGGGAAAGGCAAAACATGCTATTTTGGAGAAAAAAATAGCGGGGCCTCCTCGGATGACAGGGAAATATTTAAGACTGAGGTGGCGTGAAAGTGCTGTTTTATTATGAAAAATAGCGGGGCCTCCTCGGCTGACGGGGGAAATATTTACCGAGATAGGTGGTGGGAGCATAGGAATGTTAACAGGATTGGGAGAAAGCAAATGAGGTTAAACAGAAAGAGTTTTCGAAAATGCTGCATGCTCGGTTTGTAGAAAATTGAGGCATTTATCGCGTGGTTGCCCGGAGAAAATGGTCTCTAAAAACAAGAAATGCCTGCTCAAATTGATTTGAATGAGGATTTTGAATATGTGGATGTTGAGTTAAAATTAATGGAAACACTGGCATTTGATTTGGTTCAACCGGAGATCACATTTTTTCTTGAATGAATTGTAAAACAGCAATTACAATGGATATTTCCAAGTGGTAGATGTACTTTGTTAATAGTACCTAAATTTACTGTAAATTTACCGGAATTAAGTGGCTTATTGCAGCATAGCCTGGTTTTGATTCCGTCCACTGGCGGGAATATGGTGTTTAAAAGAGGAAAAATATTTACAAAACGGCCAATCAAATGTTTTGCAGGAATTGTCACCTGCGTTTTTTTATCATACTCTAGACCAGTGATTTTCAAACTTTTTTGGCCACCGCCCCCTTCACCGCCGGGCCAAAATGCCAACGCCCCCCTCTTTACCCCTTTCCAACGAACGAAGCTTAAATAAATAGAAGACAGGCGCCTCAGATATTATTCGCTAATTTCGTTTCTTTTAATAGACCAATGCGCAGTTCACCTCGAATCATAAAAATTGATAGCTGATGCATTAAGCCGGTCGCTGTGCGCATACGTCTGTGGTTAAGCGTTGCCGGCGCGCTATTGTGTGCTCCTCTGCGGCTGACTGGATGGTGGTGGTTTCCCCAGTCGCCTGCATCGACGATAAACTCGCGACAATTAGTGATATACGGTATATGCGCGCTGCTCGTGAGCGCTCGAGCAGACAACGTTTCTTGTTTCAATAAAGCTTGTTTTTTGTCGACTTTTTATTACAGACAATCAATTTTTCCGGTCTTTCTACAAACACCAACGTCACATTTTACTGTAATTGCTCCATCGCCCCCTTCACTATTTCAACGCCCCCCATTCGCCTGTTTATTCGTCAGCGCCCCCCTGAAAGTTCACACCGCCCCCCGGGGGGCGGTACCGCCCACTTTGAAAACCACTGCTCTAGACATTCCAAATTATGTGTCGACTCGACTGCGGGGGAAGCGCTCTGTTGCTGCGGCTGCTGAGTAGATTGGAATGAAACATGTAGGCCGCGGAGCCGCCGATTTGACGGTGTTGGAATTCAATATGCGCGCAGACCGCACAAGCGACTAAAAATTATTATTTTTTGGACCCCTTCCGTGAAGACATTACAATAATTGGCTTTGGGGTGCTGAAGCAAACTTTTGGATATGGTTGTGCTTGCAGCATATTTTGATTATGGGGTATTGGCAAAATATTGTGATATAGTTGGATATCGGAAGAGGAATTAATTTATCTTATTAATGGTAGTCTTCTCTAAAAAGCGATATAATTGTGCACAGGAAAAGAGGCGACATTTCAAGATAAAAATGCTGCTTTCGCAGCGAGCGTGAAGGTCACAGTTAGGGGCTGAGAGTGCGCTTCCAATAGAACATTTCATAATAAAAGCAAAACATGGTCTGCAAGGAATGCAATTACTTTCGCATTCATTTTTTGGGTTTTAAACAGAAATATATTTTAAGGTGATAGAAAATCTGTTTAGTAAAAGTTTGATTTGGTAAAATCTTTGGATTTGGGAATAGAGAAAAATAGCAATATTTGAGCAATTTGTAGATTTCAAAGTACTCTTAATTAAAGAAAATTAGCTTATGGAGGATAAAAGTATATTAATACCGTTTTAGAATGGTTGGATTGTTCAAAATACTTTAACATAGGAGGTTGGCTGGTTGAAGAAAAAAGGGATGGGAAAATGTACAATATTATTGCATATTGGTGACAATTTGTGGGTCCTTTATTAAACATTGAAAATTGTAATTAGGCAAATGCATACTAAAAGGTTGATTTCTCAAATTTAATTATTTTAGATTTTTTGTGGTAACAGAGCGATAGGAAATAGCTCTTATTTTAAGTAAACATCGTATGAGGTGATTTGCAAAGTATATCTTAGGTATTGAGAGTTATTGGGTTGTTAAAGATATCAGAAATTAACAATGATATTAGGGATTGGATAAGCATTGATCAATTGATACTCCCAAATGACGTTGCTTTCTATTGCTTTAGGGCATACAAATTAAGAGAAATTTAGCTTAAAATTTACAGCATTGCAGTCATGGGGTTAATACACCTAAATGTTACAGTGATAACATTTGGCAATAACAAGCTTAGATGAAGGGGAAAGGAACAATTTTCCGACCTTCAACCTTTGGGTAATGCTTTGAGTAGTTGGGTTGTCTAGGAATAAAATGGAATGGGCAAAATTCAAACGGAATGCGAGATACATTGACGACAACTAAAATAAACTTTAGAGGTGAAACTATTGCCACCTCAATTGTGCGTACAAACAGCTATACTAGTAGCAATAAAGAGGGTATAATTTAATGCAAAGCACAGAGGTGAATTTTTTTATAAACAAAAAATACTAGAGTGGGAGTGTGTTTCAAAATGTCACAACTTTTCCGTTATTGCATTATTGGCAAACAGATAGCAAATCACAGCCACTCGCATGGCAGTCGCTCATGCTGACTGACTGGGGCAATGAACGGCGGCACTTTAACTTCCAAAACAAATTTCTATTCATAGATGTGTGGCACGCGGATCTAATACATTAATTACCTGGTTCCTTCTGGAATGATTATTGCTGATAGGGCAGCAAAAAGGAGTGGAGCTACCAAGAAGCCCCACTGGGGATGGTGGTTTACACCTGTGATGAAAATTTACGGGCCACTGATGTATGGGTAAACGACCCAAATTAAAAGACTAGTGATTAGCGCATCAACCTTAGGGTTCAAAGATCTACTAAGGAAAGCGAGGTGGATCCAGACTTTCCAGAGTGTGGGGTATTCCTGGCGTACTCGAGAATTTGTGGGTTTTCTCCGGGTACTCCAGTTAACTCCCACAAAATGAAATTATGGATTCTAGACTGGTTGAACACTCTAAATTCCTCTGATTATGAGTGTGAGCCTGTGTTTTTGTGTTTTTTTAATTGGCAGGCGACAGAGATATAATCTATCAAGAAAATATCAAGGTGGCAAAGAATTTGGAATTGATTTCTGAAATTGCCAATAGGCCTCGGGGATGGCGTGACAGATTGGTACAAAAACTAAAACAAATTGGGACCTCAGCTTGCCTAGCTTGAGTCATGGGAAGTCCTATGTCTCGACAGGGGGGATGATGGTAGCCTTGCTACAACGGCACTACAACATTTATGGTTTTAATCTATATGCGAAAAAAAATTTGCCGAGCATGTTTGACTTGTGCTCGGCATAACAGCCATGGGGCTCTACGGCCAAAACGCGGGCAATTCCCAAATGCTACATATCCATTTCAAAAGTTACATCTGGAATTTATTGAATTAAGTAAGATCATGCCACGATATGGAATTCCAGAAACCATCTATAGTGATAATGGCACCCATTTTGTTAATAGAATAATTGAAGGAATTGGCACTAGGTTTCATATTTTGTTGCGAAATCATTGTGCCTACCATCCACAATCGGCGGGACTTGTCGAACAAATGAATGGAACTATAAAATATAAACTAAAAAAATGCATGGAAGAAACAAAAAGGCCATGGACAAAGTGTATTGATTTAGTAAAATTATATATTAACATCACAACTTCAAATGGATTAAGCCCATATGAAGTCCTGTTTGGTAGACCTTACAAATTGCCATTATTCACTACACAATGGGAATTGGATGATGAGGCAAATCTAGCAGACGACATGAGGAAATCTTTAGAAAAAACACACCAAATTTAAGCTACTTGAGGGAGACAAAACGAAATTATGGATGTTAGACTGGTTGAACACTCTAAATTCCCCTGATTATGAGTGTGAGCGTGGATGATGGTCTGTCTTTTTGTGTTTTTTGACTGGCTGGCCACCGAGATATAATCAATCAATAAAATATCAAGGTGGAAAAGAATTTGGAAATTTGGAATTTATTTCTGAAATCACCAGTAAGCCTTTGGGAATGGCGTGGCAGATTGGTACAAAAACTAAAACAAAAGGTGTCTAAAAAGTCTATCCTGATACACAGTAAATGGCAAGCCAATTTTTCCACTGTATAAACTTTACAACTCCCTCAATCCCCGTTCTTTGGGGAAAGTGTCTGTTCAAATGAAAAACGTGTCCTACTTGTACAGAAACATATTGAAACAGTGTCTAACCTGTTACGCAGTAAATGGCAAGTCATTTTTCCACTGTGTTAACTTTACCGGTTTGAAGCTTATAGGGCATGATCTGAATTGAGTTGCGGTAGACAAAATGCACCACTGATTCCACGGTTTGGCTAATGGTGTTGAAGTGGGGCAACTAAATTATATAACTTCTGCCAAAAGGAAACAGGATTATGTGCTTTGGTTTCATTGTTTTTACCAGTATCTGTTTTAGAGTGGAGGAGATACAATTGGTGGCTCGGAATTTCAGTGTGGCGGCTGGCCTCTCTCAACGACATATTTTAGGTTGGGTTATGCCAAATAAAAATATGAATAGGGTGAATAACATCCATTACAATGGCCAAAAAAAAAATTGGATTCGCAATGAAGGAACAGCTGGCAGCCACCAGTCTCATGACTGTGCCAGGGCCGCAAAACCGGCTGGTATGCTTCTGACGGTTGACGCTTGATGGAGCAGAGGGTCGTATGCAATGTTTGAAAATGTTGCACTCAACAACACTTCCCCCAATGGGTCCCTGACTTGAGCCGTTGTAGGCCTGACCCTGAACCCAACCGGAATCGAAGAGGCACTCTGGAGTGGAACTGTCCACCTTGTGGTAGACTGTGGGAGAAGGCCTTTGGCAAATGTAAACAATTGTTCTTCACAGAGGTGGTATCAATAGCTGTTTTGGCTAATACAGTGTTCCCTCGGTTATCGCGGTTAATGGGGACCGGGACCACCTGCGGTAAGTGAATTTCCGCGAAGTAGGGATTCCCCTTCAAAAATGCTTAATTTGAATTTAATTTTTAAAAAAATTACCTTTTTTTTAATTCATTTTTTTATTTATTTTTTTAATTTTTTTTAACCCCCTGTATACAGTACACCATATAGAATACGGGTAGAGAGTGAAATTCACTTTATAACAAAAAAACTAAAATATGTTGTTTCAATGTAATATTTGTATTTTTTTTCCCCCAAAAAATCTGCGAAACTCTGAGTCTGCGGTAGCTGAACCGCGAAGTAGCGAGGGAACACTACTTTGACAATGTGTGGGTCTTGTCTTATTCCCTGCTTACACTTTTTGCTAGAACAGCATAGGCTCGATAAAGTAGCTCTAACAAATTCCGAATTACAAGGATTGTGTCAGCTCATTAGAGAGCCTACTGGTGATAACATTGATGTTCAGGAAAATGCAAATTATGAAAATTAGTTGAACGAGAACAATTTTGTTCTTTCTTTTTCAGGCCAGACATGCAACTAAGGTGAATTCTGGTTAAGACCGAGACAACAGACTTCCCCCAAGTTTCTTTGTATTTGCCATAAAATGATTAATAGCAGACATAATAAAAATATGGGGGTAATGTTAGGGTTATTATATTTGTTTGAAATTAAGTATGCTTTGGTTTATTAATGTTTATTATTATAAATTAGCAAATGTATAAACAGGGGGGAATGTTGGGTTTATTATATGTGCTTCGCTTTCTTTAAGTTTATACATTATTATATATTGGAAATGCATTTATTAACTTAGGCGCTATTTCAAGTGTGCAGTGACTGCTGGGATATATAGTCATTTTGTCAATACACCCAGGTTGACGGCTGTGATAACTTTGCACTAATAGTATCAACATACTACAACGGCGAACACACTAATTTTGCGCTACATGCACCATATGAACGCTACACCCGCACGCTAAAAACACATTTTTAAAAAGGCAACGGAAGCAAGACTGAGTTCGGTTGTACTTTATTTTGCCATTTTACAATGTACTGACGTCCTCATCACCCACAAAACCATCTTATTTTATCGTGATAACAATTTTAGTTTTGGTCTATATATAAAGCGCACTGGATTATAAGGCGCTCTGTCTATTTTGCAGAAAATGTAAGACTTTTATGTGCGCCTTATAGTCGTGAAAATACGGTATATATATAAAACCAGGGCTTGTCGTCTAACAGCAGTTATGCAAATTACTGCTCCTATTTTCATTTACCCTGTGATAAATTAATTTATTGCATATCATGACAGGTTTATGCAGAATTACAAGTTAAGAAAAGGAAATTAAGCAATTGATGGATTGATCAAATTTTTAAACAGATTTAATAGAATTATTGAAGCATTGACAGTAAATTTGCAAATGATGCATTCAATCAACACTTCATGAAACAGTACATACTTTACCTCCACAAAGCCCATCTCAAAGAGGCATTCCACAGCACCGGTAATATGCAACAGCTTTCCAGAGAAGGTTGGATTCCCTATATTTATCGATCTGAATTCTTCCACATTAGGATACCTAGTGAAAAAGATGGTTGTTACTAATTGATCTCATTGTTTTGTCCACATTTTTTTAATTTGAGCCCTTTCAAATTTGTTTCGACAAGACCTTTATTTTTACAGTATAAATGTGTGTGGGGGGAGTGAGATGCACAAAAACGAAAGACAAACACTCAGGGTTCATGGATAACACGTCTTTTCTCATTTCCAGTCGCAGGGCAACATTGAAAAAGTGGTAGTAGCAGAGTACACTTTCCCTAAGTTTACGATCCAGTGTTTTTGGAATGTGGGAGGAAAGCGGAGTACCCAAAAGAACCCACTCAGGTGGACCGACCTGGATTTGAACCCAGGACCCCAGAGTTGTCAGACCGATGCGCTAACCACTCACACACCGGGCCGTTGAAACAAGATGTAAAACAAAAGTAATAATAATCATTATAATAATGTAGGACAATTTAAATCAAACTGTTATCATGCTTTTACATTAATTGAAATATTGTGTTTTGCAAACTAGTACAGCATAAGTAAAGTAAGTTAATCTTTGCGTTGGGTCCTTCTACATGAATTTTCTAGTCAATAATTCCACCATGTGTCATGCTGAAGTCACTCTTGCTTGTCGTGAAATGTGCAAATGTCTGTTCTTTTGGAGATGGCTTCAACAAGGTATTGGATTGGATTGGATAACTTTATTCATCCCGTATTCGGGAAATTTCTTTGTTGCAGTAGGAAGAGGGTGAGGATGCAGGAATAGGAAAGGCATTTTACACAAATAGGTAGTTAATAGTAAGTCAATAAATAAATACATGAATAAATATATAAATAAGTAACCGTGTTGCTGAGATATATATATATATATATATATATACATACACATACATATATATATATATAGAAGCACATGTATACTATATGAGAATTCAGTAGGTCCTAACCCACAGCCTTTTTTTGGTTAAAGAGCCTGACAGCTGATGGGAGGAAGGATCTGCAGAAGCGCTCCTTCCTGCAGTGAGGGTACCACAGTCTACTGCTAAAAGAGCTTCGAAGGGACTCCACCGACTCGTGCAGCGGGTGGGAGGTGCTGTCCATGATGGACCTCATCCTGGTCAGCATCCTCCGCTCTCCCACTTCCTCCACAGAGTCCAAAGGACAGCCCAGAACAGAGCTGGCCCTCCTGATTAGCTTGTTGAGCCTATTCCGGTCCCTCTCCGTGCTCCCACTTCCCCAACAGACCACTGCATAAAACACGTTAGATGCCACCACAGTGTCATAGAAGGTCCTCAACAGTGACCTGCACACTCCAAAGGACCGTAGGCTCCTCAACAGGTAGAGGCGGCTCTGGCCCCTTCTGTACAGGGCATCTATGTTTGTGGACCAGTCTAGTTTGCTGTTGAGGTGAACACCCAGGTACTTCAAGTTCTCCACGATTTCAATGTCTTTACCCTGGATGTTCACCTGAGTGGTCTGTTGAGGTGTCCTCCGAAAGTCAACGACCATTTCCTTTGTCTTACTGGTGTTGATGTGCAGATGGTTTTGCCTACACCAGTCGACAAAGGCTGTGATGACTCCCCTGTACTCCAGGTCGTTCCCGTCAGTCACTCGTCCAACAATGGCGGTGTCATCGGAGAATTTCTGGAGGTGGCAGGTGTCTGTATTATGTTTAAAGTCTGAAGTGTAGAGGGAGAAGAGGAGTGGGGAAAGCACCGTGCTTCCCGAGTTCTCCAGGTGTGAAAGAGACCTGTGCATCAGGTAGGTGGTAGCATCTTCCACACCAATGCCTGGACGATAGGCGAACTGCAGAGGGTCCAGCTCTGCATTCATCAGGGGGCTCAGTTGGTTGAGAATGATCCTCTCCAGTGTCGTGATCAGGTGAGAGGTTAGTGCTACCGGCCTGAAGTGGTTTGGCTCCCTGGGGTTCGCAGTCTTTGGGACTGGGACCACGCAGGAAGATTTCCACAAGGTGCGGACCTTCTGCAGACTGAGGCTGAGGTTGAAAATATGCAGAATCACTGTGCCAAGCTGATCCGCACACTCTCTCAGTAGTCTGGAGCTGAGGCCGTCTGGACCGGTCCTTCCTTGCCTCCATCTTCTTTAGTTGTTTTGTCACCTGATCGACAGTGATGCAGAGACCAGTGGAAGAGGGGGAGGAAGAGGGGGAGGAAGAGGAGAACGAGGGGGTAGAGTTGCTTCTGGTCTGGGGGGTCAGGGGAGCAGGGGCAGGGCTGAATCTGTTAAAGAACTGATTCAGTTCATTGGCCCACTCCCCGTCTCCGGACTCCGGGGCTCTCCCACTGTTGCCTCCATGGGCTGAGATGGTCCTCAAGCTCCTCCAGACCTCTTTGGTGTTGCTTCTTTGGAGTTGCTGCTCTAGCCTCCTCCTGTAGCTGGTCTTTCCCTTCCTTATCTCTCTCTTCAGCTCCTTCTGGACCGTTTTGAGACTCTCCTTCTCCCCAGACCTAAAAGCCCTCTTCTTCTTGTTCAGGAGGGCCCTTAGATCCCTGGTGACCCACGGCTTATTGTTGGAGTAACAACGGACCTTCTTGGAGGGTACGATGTTCTCCACACAGAAGTTAATGTAATCTGTGATGCAGTGGGTCAATCTGTCGATATCTTCCCCATGTGATTTGCACAGCACCTCCCAGTCGGTTGTCTCGAAACAGTCCCTCAGTACCATGCTGGTCTATTTCGTCAATTACGAAACAATGAACTTCTGCGAATGTCTGGGTTTCTTAGTAGAAGTTTCATCCAAATTGCCATTTATTTTGCGTGTATCTTGAGAAGGCATATTGATAAGACATATCAGTGATGTGTACTCCTACTTCATTTAGAACAACCCTGGAAATGATAGGATTTGTTTGTGATTGGAGACCACTAATTTGACTTCATCAATGCAGGATATTGGTGACAAATTGAAGCAACACTGCATGGAAATACATTTTATATAATTGTAAAAGATGATGAAAATAATACCACAGGGAAACCAAAAAGTTGAAGGTGGTACGTGGAAATATAAGAATATGACTTTTTTTGGTCGGACACTGAATAGGCTGTCAGTTTAGATCGAGTGGTTGCGTGTCGAGCAGACAGGGAAAAGTACGGCCCACATTGGCTTAGTCTTTTTAAACCGGCCCGCCGACGTTGTCCAATTTTTTTATTTTTTACCCCAAGATGGCGCCGTCACGCGGAAGCCAGCCGCAGTAGCTCTGTCCACTCTTATTTGTTATTGTGTTTTACAGCCCTATCTATTTTTTAAATTAAATTTTAATATTTCTTAATACATTCCTTATCACTTTACTTTGTATTTTATACTTTTTACTTTAATGATGAGTATGTTAATACTTTAGTCCTTTTTTTACTGTTTATGTTTCAAATGTTCTGTTAACGGATGCAGTTTTTATATGTATCATATTTTGTGCTGACCCAGGCCCGTCTGTCAATTTTTTTAAAGTCAATGTGGCCCACGGGCCGAAAAGTTTGCCCACCCCTGGTGTAGAGTGTAGACTGAAGGTGTCGACATGTACTATGTAATGATAATGGGGTGAAGACAAAGACTGAAACAATCTGAAAGACTGAAATAAGGCGCGCCTCTCCAACTGCGACTATGGACGATCCACCAGAACCACCATCTCCCGCAATAAAGAATTTAACCAATCGCACACATTACTGTTAACGACACCATTCACTTAATTTAAAAATTTCATTTAACGCGACATTTATACGAATTCAGCCAGTTAAAATGGGGACGGGAGTTTAAAATCAATCAATTGGGCACGCAGTTTAAATTCAGGCATCATAAAACAAACATAGTCTTGTTGCTAAAAGAATAAGGCAAATACGCCGACAATAAACCATCGTTTGATATTAAGAGTGTAAGTCAATAAACAAACATACCTTAAAATATTGTCGGCGTATGAAAGTAATAACTTACATACGTCAAAGAAGAGTTCATTCGAATTCTCACATAACATACTAACAGCTACTGGCAACGCCATTTATAGTCGCTATGTTTGTTATTTTTTTATTATTGTAGATACGGAATGTACACAGTCGTTTCTGTCGATTGATTGCAGCGTTCAAGACCACGAAGAAAAAGAGATGCGACTTTCCTACAGGGACCCATGATACGATTATACTTCCTGTTACTTCCGGGTTACGGACCCTCACTAAATTAGAAACATTGGTTTCGGCGAGGACCAGCGCCATTCATTTCAATTGACGGCTGTCGTTTATATTTGTCGACAATTTGATTTGATCTCTTTGAATATTAAACTATATGAATTCTGTCAGAAGCTGTTTATCGCATATATATATTGTTACATCCTCAGGTTATTATCGCTTTGGCCATTGTCGGTAACTTTTTTGATTGGAATGAGCCATAAACAATTAATTTTTATTTTTTTGTAATCCTTGAGAGCCATGCTCCGAATTAAAAAGTCAACATACATGAAAATATGTGACTTTTTAGTCACTTCACCACTTAAAATACAGAAAGTCTAAATTCTTTTGACAACATTGTCACGCTGTTGCTAATCAATGAGTATCGATGAGGATATCCATTGAAAGAATATGACATATTTTAACCATATAATCTAATGAAGACCATGATGTGTTTTGCTCATTCATTTTATCATAGCTGCATCATTTTGTGTGTTGCTGTTGTATTGTTGCGCCCTTGTTTTAACTTAGTATGACACAGACTGTCGAGGTTTCCCTGAAATGAGGTCTTGGCAAAGAGCAGAGGCCCTTGGCCCAAATTCCTTGTGCCTTTGCAAAGAACAGGCCCTTTGCCCAAAATCCTTGTGAGGTTGATTAACAGGAGGCTTCAAGGCAGTCCAGCCTGATAAGGGAGACAAGCGGTGTAAATCTTCAGGTCCAGGCTGAAAAGGAGGCGACCAGTGCTGACCTCCAAGGCCAACAGGATGCGTGGACAATGGACAAGGGACTCCTGAGCAAAGACAGACCCTCGGACAGTCGTGAATCAGTCAACATCGTGTTGTTAATCAGCTAATGAATATGCATTTTTGTATTACTGTAACTGGGCAAACTTACACATGGACACCGTTCTTCTCATCCTCCGCTGCGCATAGACACGCTCAGTGGGCTTATTACTTGGGAGGGGGACCCGGGACTCTGTATAGATCAATTTGTTAGGAATAAACCATCTGTGTATCCACTCGCTCTGGCCTGGTCTGCCTCCTCCGATGCTGAGCACGTGTGACAGGGTGAAGTAGTTGATGTTATACATGAGTGCAGGTGTTAAGTTAAAAAGGGACTCATGCCGCTAGTGTGACAGGGTGAAGTAGTTGATGTTATACATGAGTGCAGGTGTTAAGTTAAAAAGGGACTCATGCCGCTAGCATGCGTTAAACACGGGGCGATGACGTAATGATTAACCAATGGTCATAGACCTTGGGATAGTATAATAACGGGCTATTCAGACGTTTCTCTAAGTTGGTTTTGAAATACAACAAAGAGCCTGTCTGATTATTTCACCCGTCTTTTAAAGGTATGTTGCTTTGTTTTGAATAACGATTGAGTGTGAGATGTGCAAGAGGCAATAGTAGCATGTGAGAAAGAACGTAATGCTTAGTGATGCTTGTTAACTTTTTTTATGTGTGCGCGTAAATGTGCGAGTCTCGGGTATTGTTTACAGCAAGCTACCTTCAGCCGCTGGTTATTTACTTTTTCATGTGTGCGAGTAAATGTGCGAGTCTCGGGTATTGTTTAAAGCGAGCTACCTTCGGCCGCTGGTTGTTTACTTTTTTATGTGTGTGCGTGAATGCGCGAGTCTCGGGTGTATTGTCTACAGCAGGCTACTTTCGGCCGCCGTTGTAAGGGTAGCATAATAGTTATGCAGTATATGACGGCCGGAAAAAAAGGTAACAAGTACAATACTCATAAGGTATAATCGTTTATGCAGCAAGTACATTGCTTTGGATTATAACGGGTTGTTAATATGTTACTATGTATATATTTGAGTGTTATTGTATATTATGTTTTGTGTGAATTGCTTTGATATAACTAAAAGTTGGTTTTGAAATACAACAAAGAATCTGTCTGATTATTTCACCCGTCTTTTAAAGGCGAAATACCACCACCCCGTGGAAAATCGCGGGTACAACATTTTTGGAGGCACCGCTGGGATTGCTGCTTTGATGACCAGTATTCACAACCTGACTACTGAATGCTGAGCCAGCAAAACCTAAACCACAACCAGGACAGACAGTGAGGAGAGGTGTTGTGGTGAAAAGGGACGTGAAGTTGGCAGAGTACTCGTCATCTGAGGCCAGTAGAGATCATCAGAGAGACGGTAAAAACGTGCCAGTTCAGTGTTCACTTTTGCATCATAAACCAAACTCCTACTGTGTTGAGAAAATGGAAATGGAACGGGAGCAAGTACGCATAGAGGTAGAAGAAATGTTGCACAAGCTAACAGTTAATGACCTGTTAGAAATATGTGATTTCCTTAACATAGGGAGTCCGAAACGCATATCAGAATTCAGATTGGGTAGTCACATTAATGAACACCTGGAAAGGAGCGAACTCAAAGACGAGGACCAAGGTATGTCTGAGTTGTTAAAATTAAAAGAGGGGATAAGGATGTTGTATGAAGACAGAAGACTGGGGTGGCAGAGACTTTTTGGGGCAAAGCAGGCAATAAATAGTGAACACTTGGCCTCTCTTGAGCGCGAAAAAATTCTCAAGAGGGACCTTGAAGCCATGAAACAAGAACAAGCTAGGCATAATGAAGAGAGCGATAAGCAAAGAAGAGATTTGTTGGAGCAGCTCTCTGCGAGAAATGAAGCTCTAGAAATTTACAAAGCTGAGAGAGAAAATCTGCGGTGCGAAAATGCAGAGTTGAAGAACCAGCTTGACAAAACAGTTGGCTGTTTAGAAAAGGCAGCAACAGATGTGGATGCAAAAGAATTGAAACTTTTATCTTATGAAGAGGAAATAGCCCAACAGAAAAAACTCTTGGCGCTAGAAAACTTGCATACTGATGAAATCGTTCAATCTAAAGATCACATCATCAAAAAACTGGAAGAGGACATATCGCAACAGAGAGAAGCCTTTCAGAAAAAGATTGACCATCTTGAACTTCAGTTTGAACAAGCTGAGCAGCAGAAAACTGATGAGATTAGCGTACTGCAAGAAGAGAAAATGGCTCTGGAGAAACAGGTGGACATGTTTGTTGTGGAGAAGGAGGAACTTTTTCAGACCAAGCAAGCAACAGAAAGAGAGATTATGGCATCTCTCCAGAGGGAGGAAGTACTGAAAGAGGAGCTTGAATTACTGAAGCTGGAAAAAGTTACATTCTTGAAAAAAAGGGAACAAGAAAAGGCGAATGAGAGGTTAAAGATAGAATCAACTAGAGCTTTGACCCAATATGGTAGAGACACTGACAAGTCTCCCCTTGAATGTCAAAAATCTAGTGAATCAATTCCTACTCAACAGACAAAGACGAGTAGATTCCCAAAGGTCAAACCAAAACCAGACAACCTGACACCAAGAGGAGGACCTGGGAAGCTCCGTGACTTCTGGGAAGATGCAGTTCACACAGTGGTGAAGCAAATGGGATCTGGCCTACTAATTTATGAAGTTAGGCCAGGAAGAGGTAAAGATCGTTCCAGAATTCTGTACAGAAATCTACTAATGTCTTGTGAACATTTGCCCGTTGAGATAACACCAGAAGAAGGGAAAATCGGCACGAGGACGCCGAGAAAGAAAAAGCAGCCGGCATCTCATCAGGAGTCAGAAAAAGAAGGCGATGACGAGGATGACTTCCACTGTGAGCTGCGCCAGCTAAATGAGAGAGGTGCCCAGGAGATGGAGCCGGAGCGCGGGCCACTGCCTGTGGACCGGACACACGGGGTGGGGGGCCCTGCTTCCGGACCAGTACAAGTGGAAGAGGACCATCAGCTGGAGGACCTGCCTGGTGAGGGAGCAAACCCTCCTCTTGAAGGTCCTAGTGCTGAACAGTTATCAGAGACTTTCCCGCCAACCGCCGTGACGGAACCTGAGGCGCTGACTGATGAACGGCCGAGAAGGGAGAGACACCCACCACGACGTACGACCTATGACCATCTTGGAATCCCCTCCTGTTATAGTACACAGTCACCGCAGGAGCGGCTAACTGTTTAGCCTGCACCAGGAGTGGCCCCATGGTTAGTACACCTGCATCCATATTACCTGCAGCCACCGTTTTTGTTTGGACTCCAACAAGCTTGAACATACAAGGACGACGTGCATGATGCGGTCATGGACTGTCATGGACTGTCATGGACTGTCATGGACTGTCATGGACTGTTATGGACTGTTATGGACTGTTATGGACTGTGATTACTGTGCCATCCAGTAAAACGTGGACCGTACGAGTTGTGGATTATATTTGAACTGTGGCCCGGGCCGCCTGGACTGTAATGAGCATCGGCTCACCAAAGTGGAAATGTTTGGGAGCATATTAATGTCGGGACGACATTTGTTTTTGTGGGGGAGAGTGTGACAGGGTGAAGTAGTTGATGTTATACATGAGTGCAGGTGTTAAGTTAAAAAGGGACTCATGCCGCTAGTGTGACAGGGTGAAGTAGTTGATGTTATACATGAGTGCAGGTGTTAAGTTAAAAAGGGACTCATGCCGCTAGCATGCGTTAAACACGGGGCGATGACGTAATGATTAACCAATGGTCATAGACCTTGGGATAGTATAATAACGGGCTATTCAGACGTTTCTCTGAGTTGGTTTTGAAATACAACAAAGAGCCTGTCTGATTATTTCACCCGTCTTTTAAAGGTATGTTGCTTTGTTTTGAATAACGATTGAGTGTGAGATGTGCAAGAGGCAATAGTAGCATGTGAGAAAGAACGTAATGCTTAGTGATGCTTGTTAACTTTTTTTATGTGTGCGCGTAAATGTGCGAGTCTCGGGTATTGTTTACAGCAAGCTACCTTCGGCCGCTGGTTATTTACTTTTTCATGTGTGCGAGTAAATGTGCGAGTCTCGGGTATTGTTTAAAGCGAGCTACCTTCGGCCGCTGGTTGTTTACTTTTTTTATGTGTGTGCGTGAATGCGCGAGTCTCGGGTGTATTGTCTACAGCAGGCTACTTTCGGCCGCCGTTGTAAGGGTAGCATAATAGTTATGCAGTATATGACGGCCGGAAAAAAAGGTAACAAGTACAATACTCATAAGTTATAATCGTTTATGCAGCAAGTACATTGCTTTGGATTATAACGGGTTGTTAATATGTTACTATGTATATATTTGAGTGTTATTGTATATTATGTTTTGTGTGAATTGCTTTGATATAACTAAAAGTTGGTTTTGAAATACAACAAAGAATCTGTCTGATTATTTCACCCGTCTTTTAAAGGCGAAATACTACCACCCCGTGGAAAATCACGGGTACAACACACGCTCCATTGTTAGACGGGATAAGACAGAGTTAAGGAATTGGAGTCAGGTGCTCAAACTTTACGTCTAACACCATGCAGAAAAGTGTAATGAAATAAATAGGATTATAAGGCGCTGGAGGTAGTGTCAATGCCATAATGCCAACGGTACGCTTCTATTCCTGCGCTTCCTCGCCAGCAGTTTTCATAGTTTACCTCATAAATTAGCGGTGAGTCATATGAACTCATCAAAATAGGTGGCTCCCGAACCATAGGTTCCCTACGCCTGACTTTGGTGCTTGAGAATAATGGTAGGATGCTTCTCATGGTGCCAGGCCCCAAGGCCAGATTTGGAATGTCCCATGCGTCCTTATTTCAAGCCTGAGACAACATGAGCTAACAATAAAGAATTATGAGTCCTAAGATACAAGGTTGAATTTGCAAAATAAAGGAGGACCTTAGATTGTCAACTGCCAAATGTATGACGATGATCCCGTACTATATGTCCACGCAAAAGACAACAAAAAAAAAACATGCTGCACGGGAACTCAAAGATTCAATGACGAGCGTGAATAACTGGCTTGAAAAATGCCAACTACATTTAAACCTATTTCAAATCAAACCCACATAGGCTCTTTAATCCGGCCCGCTGACGTTGTCCAATATTTTATCTTCTTTTTTTTTAACCCAAGATGGCGCCGTCACGCGAAAGCCAGTGGCAGTAGCTTTGTCCACTCTCATTTGCTTTTGTGTATTACAGCCCTTCTATCTTTTTTTAAATTACATTTTAATTTCGTTCCGATCCTAGAAACTGGCTCTTGGGACGTGGAATTTCACCTCTGTTTGAGAAAAAGCCTGAGCTAGTGCATGAGGTCGAGAGATTCCAGCTTGATGTCATCTGGCTCACCTCTATCCACAGCTTGGAGACTGGGACAACTCCTCTCGAGGGGGTTGGACACTTCCACTCTGGAGTTACTGATGTTGAGAGGCGCCGAGCATGTGTGGGCAAAACAGTTGCCCCCCGGCCTGCATGTTAGGGTTTACCCCGGTGGATGAGAGGGTAGTATCCCTCTATCTTCGGGTGGAGGGACGGGACCTAACTTTTGTTTGTGCAAATGCACCAAACAGCAGTTCAGAGTACACACCCATTTTGAAGTCCTTGGAGGGGGTGCTGAAGAGTCCCCCTTCAAAATCAATTAAAACAAAATTCAGTCACCGGAAGCCCGTCTTTCTTTATAAACGTTTGACTTGAAAATCGTACATTTAGCTGTAGCTTATTGTAAATACCACTTATTAAACCTGAACAGAAATCATTTAAAATAGGCATTTGTTCTAAATCTCCAAATATCACCACTTTCTATTAAAGTTAAGTCCAATTTAGCATAAGTAAAACAACTGTTTATGTTAAAAAATGGTTTCCTCTTTGGGGATTTGTAAATCAAATTTTGCTATGGTTGATCTCTATGGTATTGATGAAACATTCAAATTCACACACATTTAATTACCGTATTTATTCGGATATAAGCCGCACCCTTAAAATGTCCCTTGAAATTTTCGAATTTTACAATTTCTCGTGTATAAGCCGCCCCTTTCACCTCCATATTTGGATTGGATTGGATAACTTTATTCATCCCGTATTCAGGAAATTTCTTTGTTGCAGTAGCAAGAGGGTGAGGATGCAGAAATAGGAAAGGCATTTTACACAAATAAGTAGTTAATAGTAAGTCAATAAATAAATACATGAATAAATATGTAAATAAGTAACTGTGTGTATATATATATATATATATATATATATATATATATATATATATATATATATATATATATATATATATATATATATATACAAACACATACATATATATACATACACATACATATATATACATACACATACATATATATACATACACATACATATATATACATACACATACATATATATACATACACATACATATATATACATACACATACATATATATAGAAGCACATGTATACTATATGAGAATTCAGTAGGTCCTAACCCCCTAACCCACAGGCTTTTTTTGGTTAAAGAGCCTGACAGCTGATGGGAGGAAGGATCTGCGGAAGTGCTCCTTCCTGCAGTGAGGGTACCGCAGTCTACTGCTAAAAGAGCTTCGAAGGGACTCCACCGACTCGTGCAGGGGGTGGGAGGTGCTGTCCATGATGGACCTCATCCTGGTCAGCATCCTCCGCTCCCCCACTTCCTCCACAGAGTCCAAAGGACAGCCCAGAACAGAGCTGGCCCTCCTGATCAGTTTGTTCAGCCTGTTCCTGTCCCTCTCCGTGCTCCCACTTCCCCAACAGACCACTGCATAAAACACAGTAGATGCCACCACAGTGTCATAGAAGGTCCTCAACAGTGACCTGCACACTCCAAAGGACCGTAGGCTCCTCAACAGGTAGAGGGCTAGAGCGCTGGCCCCTACTGTACAGGGTATCTCTGTTTGTGGAACAGTCTAGTTTGCTGTTGAGGTGAACACCCAGGTACTTCAAATTCTCCACGATTTCAATGTCTTTACCCTGGATGTTCACCTGAGTTTTCTGTTGAGGTGTCCTCCGAAAGTCAACGACCATTTCCTTTGTCTTACTGGTGTTGATGTGCAGGTGGTTTTGCCTACACGAGTCGACAAAGACTGTGATGACTCCCCTGTACTCCTGGTCGTTCCTGTCAGTCACTCGTCCAACAATGGCGGTGTCATCGGAGAATTTCTGGGGGTGCCAGGTGTCTGTATTATGTTTAAAGTCTGAAGTGTAGAGGGAGAAGAGGAGTGGGAAAGCACTGTGCCTTGTGGGGCCCCCGTGCTGCAAGTTACCACATCAGATGTACAGTCCTGGAGTCTCATATATTGTGGTCTGTCGGTGAGGAAGTCGATGATCCATGCGGCTAGGTGGTTCCTTACTCCAGCCACCTCCAGAGTCCCTCTCAGTAGGACCGGATGAATGGTGTTGAATGCACTGGAGCGGTCAAAAAACATCATTCTCACCGTGCTTCCCGAGTTCTCCAGGTGTGAAAGAGACCTATGCATCAGGTAGGTGGTAGCAATGATACAATGGGTAATACCTCCGAAGGGGAGCGTTACAGCAAGTGTCACCTTACAACTTCCGAACGTCTCCTCGAATAGACGTTTTCGTCCCACTCTTATGGTCATGAATCAAAACAATTTACAGAGTTGTTGATCATTCCATCACGTATGAGTAAAAACAACATCTGGGACTACAATAACAATCAAAGTATTTTACCAATAACAAAAACAGGAGACTAGACTTAACAACATTTAGATTAGAGTAATTATACAACTTCCTTGACCTAAGAATCATATAATATAATCATAATCATATAATGGTTTCATACAGAAAAACCCGAAGTGTATGGTTTCATAACGATAACAACATTCTTGTTATTGGCCGAATAGCCCTGGCCTCGTCACCAAGGGCCCACCAAATCTCAAGGACCCAGATTGGGTGGATTGTCTGTATAACCATCCTGGAACAGGCCGTCCAGGTTAAAGATGACTTGGCAATATTCGTGACCTCGCAACACTTTTGAAAACAGAAAGAGAATGATTTAACAAAGTAATGAATTAATACAGAGAATAGAAAGAGAATGATTTAATAAAGAAATGAATTAATATAACTATTATAATAGTAAAACAGAATAAACCCAACAATCTTCCACACCAATGCCTGGACGATAGGCGAACTGCAGAGGGTCCAGCTCTGCATTCATCAGGGGGCTCAGGTGGTTGAGGATGATCCTCTCCAGTGTCTTGATCAGGTGCGAGGTTAGTGCTACCAGCCTGAAGTGGTTTGGCTCCCTGGGGTTCGCAGTCTTTGGGAATGGGACCACACAGGAAGTTTTCCACAAGGTGGGGACCTTCTGCAGACTGAGGCTGTCAGGTTTAGAACCATATACATTCAATAACTTTGGATCAGAGGTAGCACACGCAGAGTCGGCTTGATGAGATTTTCAAAGACTTCAGCTGAGGGAGGGGTCGGGAGCAGCCGGCGCTTGGAGATGAGTCCATCTCCTTGACTGACCAGTTCGAATCCCTGCCTCCCTCCAACAGTTGAGCTCGTTTTATTAACAAAGGGTCATGTGACCTAGGTACAAACTTAAGGCGGGAAGAAGTAGACAAAGAAATGGGAGTGTGGTGATAGAACACCCCCTTAACTAAAAGGTGTCATGATGGAAGTTTCCACTGGGTCATGCAAAATTCTATTCTAGTGACTACACTATATAAACCAAAAGACATAATAATAAGCATAAAATACATTCATACTTCACAGAGGCTGAGGTTGAAAATATGCAATATCACTGTGCCAAGCTGATCCGCACACTCTCTCAGTAGTCTGGAGCTAAGGCCGTCTGGACCGGTAGCCTTCCTTGCCTCGATCTTCTTTAGTTGTTTTGTCACCTGATCGACAGTGATGCAGAGACCGGTGGAAGAGGGGGAGGAAGAGGAGAACGAGGGGGTAGAGTTGCTTCTGGTCTGGGGGTCAGGGGAGCAGGGACAGGGCTGAATCTGTTAAAGAACTGATTCAGTTCATTGGCCCACTCCCCGTCTCCGGATTCCAGGCCTCTCCCACTGTTGCCTCTATGGCCCGAGATGGTCCTCAAGCTCCTCCAGACCTCTTTGGTGTTGCCTCTTTGGAGTTGCCTCTTTGGAGTTGCTTCTCTAGCCTCCTCCTGTAGCTGGTCTTTCCCCTCCTTATCTCTCTCTTCAGCTCCTCCTGGGTCGTTTTGAGACTCTCATTCTCCCCAGACCTAAAAGCCCTCTTCTTCTTGTTCAGGAGGGCCCTTAGATCCCTGGTGACCCACGGCTTACTGTTGGAGTAAAAACGGACCTTCTTGGAGGGTACGATGTTCTCCACACAGAAGTTAATGTAATCTGTGATTCAGTGGGTCAAGCTGTCGATGTCCTCCCCATGTGATTTGCACAGCACCTCCCAGTCAGTTGTCTCGAAACAGTCCCTCAGTACCATGCTGGTCCCCTCGGTCCATCTTTGTATGATCCTCGTGGTAGGTTTTATTTTCCTCACCATAGGGATGTAGGTGGGGATCAGATGGACCAGGTTGTGGTCTGAGCGGCCCAGTAGGGGAAGGGGGACTGAGCTGTATGCCTCCTTTGTGTTGGCATACAGCAGGTCCAGAGTTTTTTGTTCCCTGATGCAGCACTTCACATACTGAGTGAAGGTGGGGAGAGTCGAAGTCAAGGGAGCATGGTTAAAATCACCAGAGATAAGAAGGAGAGACTGGGGGGTGTGACGTCTGTGGCCAGGACAGAGTAGTGTGGAGCACAGTACAACTGTGTTACTTTGAAGTGAATATCCAATCCATAGTGTTATCCAATCCATTCCAACATTAGATCACAACTGAGAACACTTGGAGACAGAAAAAGGAGAGGGGAAAATAATAATAATAATAATAACAATAACAACGACAATGATTATATATATATATATATATATATATATATATATATATATATATATATATATATATATATATATATATATATATATATATATATATATATATATATATATATATATATATATATATATATATATATATATATATATATATATATATATATATATGTATGTATATATATATATATATATATATATATATATATATATATATATATATATATATATATATATATATATATATATATATATATATATATATATATATATATATATATATATATATATATATATATATATATATATATATATATATATATATATATATATATATATATATATATATATATATATATATATATATATATATATATATATATATATATATATATATATATATATATATATATATATATATATATATATATATATATATATATATATATATATATATATATATATATATATATATATATATATATATATATATATATATGTGTGTGTATATATAATGTCCAGCTCCTTGTCTTCTCTGTCCTTTGAAGTCATCAAAATCTGTCTCCTTATCAGCGTGAATTCAACCTCAAAAGCTTTTCTGTGGAATTTTGTCTATTCAATGCTGGCAGATTCTGCGCAACAAACTGACCAGAGGTGCTACTACTACATGAAGTCCATGTGTTTATCACCATTGGTCTGTTAATTTATTGTTGTTTGAATCGGAAACTACATTCACAAACACAAGAAACTGAAGAGTTGCCATGGGTGCTATTGTGCAATGTGCGTTCTCTGCAAAAAATAAAGCAGTAGGTTAAGTTTGTCCGACACAGCAATTCACACAAAAGCTTTTTTCTAACAACAAGAAAACGCAACCCCATTCTTTAGAAACTCAGAGTCGATCACTTAGCGTCATAACTAAGAAAACACCCTGGCTCTACATAAATGCTTTGTGTGCGGTGTGCCTGTCCCTTTTAAGTGACATCAACATTGCAAACAGTTTTCACCATTTTCATTGGGCGATTGGAAGTTAAAGAGCCAATTCATTCACTGTGCTTCTCAACAGTACATTTCAACCAGAGGTTCCACTATAAATGGATTGATCGCCTGGCAAGTGCATTTGAAATATAATTGAGTTTTAGTTAGATTTATTGGCTAAAGGTACTATACAAATTAGTGAACAAATACATGTAAATATGTAAGATTATAGCCACTGGTTAATTCCCATGTGGGGTAGACCTACCAACTGCCTTAATAATTGTTTGTTCATGTCGAGCCATTGGCCAAACTGGTTTTACAAGTGTTTGTTAAGACAGTGGAATGTAGGATAGGGCAACTAGCTGGCTTTGCAATGGTTTGTTCGCACCACGAATTGTAAGATGGATAACTAGCTGGCCTTGCAATTTTTTGTTCGCCTGACTAAGTGTAACATAGGCTGGCTAACAGGTTTTGCAATTTTTTCCTTGTATTGTGGAATATGGCCAACTCGCTTTGGAACTGTTTGTTCGGAATGCACAATATAAGATAGGCTGTGGCAGTTTGTGTGAGCTATAAAAATATCGTGTTTGCATTCAACTTAAACCTGCTAATGTCTAACCATATTAGCCCAAAGTTTTGTTTACATAAACTCTATCCTACATCACTGTCTTAGAAATATTACCCCAAGTTCCTATATAAAGACTGACCTAGTGTTCATTCAGGCTGTGAGAGGTTCACAGCTGTCGGGGCATTCTCCGACCATCCTGCAATAATACCAATCCTGGTAATAAACCTATTTCCTATTTAAATTGATCTCACTCTTTCTTAACCTGCTCCTGAAGTTGTATTTTCAGACCTATCACCCTTTGTGAAATCAATTCCCCACCCTGCTTTAATATGAAACCTCTTTTTAAAGTACATTCTTAGACCACAAAATTTTGAAAGCGTGCGAATCCAGCGACAAATTGTCCATTCAACCAAACGTCCGTTTGACGTACTGTCCGTTGACCAAACGTCCGTTCGACGAGACGTCCGGGGATGGAGTGTCCGTCGACCAAGTGTCCGGGTGAAAATTGCAACAACAAAAACATCTTATTGCTGTCTGATTTAAAATTTAAAACATGGAAAACACCTTAATATTAACATGTTATATCATTTTATCACTACTTGAATGACTAAACCACACGTGATTGCAAAACTAAAAAAAAACGAATTATTTTTAGATGCATGAAAAAAATCCAACATGTTTTTTGGAACACTTAAAAGGAGATTTAAGGTTCCAATCCGTTTTCATAACAACAAAATAATTTCAATTGAACGGCTTACGACCTCCACAATAAAAAAAAATATGGAGAAAGTTAATGCTGAAATTTTACAAAGAATGGCCAAATGTTCTCCAATTTTTGGAGAATGGCGTTTGTAAAAGAAAGTTTTGAAAGCCTTGATTTTATAATTTAGTTGTGGAATTACTCGTTGGAAAGAAAGGTCACAGAGTCGTCAGCTATTTTTATTTTTCACCATTTTGCTAATGAATGTTCACTTTGTCTTTATTACAGTGTGGTACGCTGGAAGCACGGCAGCAGACAACAAGGCCATAGAGAGAGTGATTAACACTGCCCAGAAGATCGTTGGCTGCTCTTTGCCCTCACTGGAAGACATTGCCAGCCCCCCTTACCGCCGCAGAGCTGGGAACATTGTTGGGGACCCATATCACCCAGGTCACAACTTGTTCCAGCTGCTGCCCTCTGGCAGGGGACACGGTCTATTTGCTGAAAGACATTTAGCCGACTGACATCTGGCCGAGGGCCAACTTGCCAAGGGGGCATCTGGCCGAACGTAGAATTAGCCGACCGACTAGCCAGCCGAAAGACGTGCCGACGCACTTGCCTAGCCCCCGGCTGTGTGTGTACACGTTTTTCAACCTCGGCCCGTGGGCCATGTACGGCCCGTTACAGATAACAACATTCATTTAGAATAACAAGTTACAGATAACAACATTCATTTAGAATAACAGGTTACAGATAACAACATTCATTTAGAATAACAAGTTACAGATAAAAACATTCCTTTAGAATAACAATTTACAGGTAACAACATTCATTTAGAATAACAAGTTACAGATAACAACATTCATTTAGAATAACAAGGGCATTTATTCACGGCCAAACAAAGTAGTCATAACAGTAAGTACTTTATTGAAAGAAGAAAAATGTAGTTACAACAGTAGATAATGAAATTCACACTAGCATAGAAAACATTGAGATGAATCTTTGAATTAAGGTTCTAAGCAAATCATTTTGAATATATATTTCCTAAAATAATGGGAAATTATTCAAACTTAAAATATTGTTGGCACACATCACTAGAAGTGTGTTCAGTAGCATTTTCAGGTATTGTTCTCTGAGCCCTCTAATCTGTATTTTAGTAAGCCTCCTGGTGTTTTTTGTATGTTTCAACTAGCAAGAGTGTGTGTATGAGTACATATATAAGAATATTGAATAAAAATTAAGGCCAGCACATTGTACAACGTACTTGTATTTAGAAATGTGTCCAGCGGGTGGCAGTAAATTTTTAGATGACTTCCACTGTAAAGTAACATGATTGGATTGGATTGGATTGGATTGGATAACTTTATTCATCCCGTAATCGGGAAATTTCTTTGTTGCAATAGGAAGAGGGTGAGGATGCAGGAATAGAAAAGGCATTATACACAAATGGGTACTTAATAGTAAGTTAATAAATAAATACATGAATAAATATATAAATAGGTAACTGTGTTGGTGAGATATATATATACATACACATACATATATATACAAGCACATCTACACTGTATCCGAAATTCGGGAGGTCCTAACCCACAGCCTTTTTTGAGTTAAAGAGCCTGACGGCTGATGGGAGGAAGGATCTGCGGAAGCGCTCCTTCCTGCAATGAGGGTGTAGCAGTCTATTGCTGAAAGAGCTTTGGAGGGACTCCACAGACTCATGCAGGGGGTGGGAGGTGCTGTCCATGATGGACCTCATCCTGGTCAGCATCCTCCGCTCTCCCACTTCCTCCACAGAGTCCAAAGGACAGCCCAGAACAGAGCTGGCCCTCCTGATCAGCTTGTTCAGCCTGTTCCTGTCCCTCTCCGTGCTCCCACTTCCCCAACAGACCACTGCATAAAACACAGTAGATGCCACCACAGTGTCATAGAAGGTCCTCAACAGTGACCTGCACACACCAAAGGACCGTAGGCTCCTCAACAGGTAGAGGCGGCTCTGGCCCCTTCTGTACAGGGCATCTATGTTTGTGGACCAGTCTAGTCTACTGTTGAGGTGAACACCCAGATACTTCAAGTCCTCCACGATTTCAATGTCTTTACCCTGGATGTTCACCTGAGTGGTCTGTTGAGGTGTCCTCCGAAAGTCAACGACCATTTCCTTTGTCTTACTGGTGTTGATGTGCAGGTGGTTTTGCCTACACCAGTCGACAAAGGCTGTGATGACTCCCCTGTACTCCAGGTCGTTCCCGTCAGTCACTCGTCCAACAATGGCGGTGTCATCGGAGAATTTCTGGAGGTGGCAGGTGTCTGTATTATGTTTAAAGTCTGACGTGTAGAGGGAGAAGAGGAGTGGGGAAAGCAACATGATTGTAATTTCCCAAATGACCCATTATTAAACTTGCATCCAGAGGATGGTACTCTTTGCCCCAACGGATTTGGGGATTAAATAGACATGGTTCAAATGAATTAGTCAAGAGCCAGTACAAAGATAATCATTTTACTTGCTTTTTAATATTAAACACTATCAATAAGCTGCCATTCTAAATATTAGTTCATTAATAAGACAAAACAAATTCACAGATGTTTTTTATTAAAGCTATAAAAAAACTTACAAATTCTGTACAAAAATTATATCATGTTGACAATCATGTTACTTTACTAGTGAATGGGTAACATTGTGATTTTTGTTTATTGGCGTATTAAAATAATTCAAATTGAGAAGCACGCTAATTTTATCAAAGCGACCGAAAACGTTATCTGCCAAAATTGGAAATGTTTAGTACTCCGTTACTATATGCAATACTAGAGACGAATGGATGAATGAATGAATGTACTTTGTTATTGTGTTATTGATATGGTCAAAGGGATGTTACTGTTTTCTGTAAAATAATAATTTCCTACTTTACATTTTATAAGAATTTAAAAGACAGCTGCAGTTTGGATATCTCCCAGTGGTAAGATATTTAATATGATGAAATTGGCTGGTTTGAAAAAAAAAAACAGATTATAACTCTAGTGGTGACAATAGGTAAATGAAACACACCCACAAATGGAGTCAGAACACAAAAGTATTTTTTTCTTGCAAATAAACGATGTACAGAGAACTGACCTGCGATCCCATTTTTTCCCGTGCCTTTACCAAAGAAATCCTTCAATCCAAAAAAAAAGAACACGTAGCTTTGTAAGTACGAGGTCGAAAAGAAACAAACGCCTATAGTATGCAATAAACATATCTGTTCACAAGCATTGTACATGAATACTTATATAATACATATAACAATACAGAATTACTCTTCAACATCAAGGTAGAGACACCAACGGGACTAGCATTGTCGTGAATTACAAACAACAGTTTTGAATAATATTCAAATAAAAAATGGAACAATACAGTATTTCATTCGTGTAAATCACACTTAAGGACGACACAATCGCACCGTTGAAAAACGTAGGAC